>NW_026623474.1:231508-252803 GCF_030028575.1 Malurus melanocephalus
GTTGGGCTGCTCTGAAAGGTTAAATTGTGCAAAGGCTGATGAAAGAAGCGCAGGTGCGCTTGAAAGAAGTAGAGGTGTCTCTAGTTAGCATCTGTCATCTGTATCAGCTGGACTTTCTCCAGTCATACTCATCTATTTTTCTCTTGATCACAAGCTATATCCAAAAATTAAACCAGGCAGTCTAATGTAGTGGCTGTTCCTGGAGTGTTGTGTGCTCTGTAAAGAACATTGAAGCAGACATCTTTCATCCTTAGTGTCATTTCTGACAGTTACCAAACTGTCAGAAAGTTTGGTAACAAACTTCACCATTTGTTAAAAGTCACTAAAATGACAATAACCAGATACGTGAAAATTAAGCAATGACTCATAACATGCTGGTTCTGAAATATAAAAGCTAGCTAAGATTCTATTTTACCTTGGTCAAATGTGAATGTCTTTAGGTTGCCTGCCTTCATATTCMCGTTATTTCATTCTCACCTTTGTCTTGTTCTGCAAAGTARWGTGACATTTGTATTAATTACATGTGACAGGTAGCCTGACTTTTTTACAAGAATTTTGGTCTCACATAAGTAGACTCAGAATATTTACTTGCAGATCACTGAAACAGGTTAAAAAGCTTTTCAGCTTTTTTAATTGACTTGTTGGTCACATATCTAACATTGTAATAACCATAATGTAAAAAATAAAAAARTTAATCTTGTCCTGAGTAGAACACTAAAATTATGCTTCAGGCATYGTTGCTATTAAGGATCAATAGCATAGAATAAGGATTAAGGATTTTTTGATCAGAAACAGCTCCCACAWATACAGAATCCTAGAATTTCTTGCTCATTTATCAAAATGACAGCAAACATGAATTCCCRACTATGCATTTAATTCAGATTTTTKTGGTAGATTCTCATATTTTCTCAGTATTTGCAGGATTTTTCAGCTGTTACAAAAAAAAAGATGAATAATAAAAGAGTTGCTTTGTTTTTCCCAAGTTTTATCCCAGCAGTATGCCTCTCAGTTCCTGCTGAGRAAACGGCGAGCAAACTCTTTCATGGAAGAAAGTAAGAAGGGAAATCTAGAAAGAGAATGCATTGAAGAATTATGCAATAGGGAAGAAGCCAGGGAAATCTTCGAAAATAATCCTGAAACGGTAAGTATCTTATGAGTATCTATGACATAGACAGTAGTTCTTTTCAGAGGGAAAGATAAAAACACATAGAATTCATAGCTCCCAATAACAACATTGGGTAGGATTCTCCTTTTTAAAGAGACAATTTGCAGAGTAATTTTGACACCCAATTMATTTTCATCGCCTTCACAAGTGTCCAGTTCGGTGCAGTGTTTTAATCTCTCCACTGAGTCTTGTGTGTATTAGATAATCTGTTTTAGCCCAAACAACAGTGATATAGAAAACCAGACCTTTATTTTATGAGTCAAAGTAACTTTTTTCTTCTTCTGTAGTCATAACACCAATATATTTTAGAACATATTCAGTGATGTGTTTTGCTGTAATTTTATATAGATGAAATTTTTCTTAGCCTTTATTTGTCTTTTCTTTCTGCAGGAATATTTTTATCCCAAATACTTAAGTAAGTACAAAAAAAACTCTAAACAACTCTAGTAATCATTCAGTGATGCTTTCATTTGGATAATACTGGTTTAGATATTCTGCCTGTGGCACTGGAATGATTTCCATGCTGATTATAATGCAGAGAATGTCCTGTGTGCTTAGATCCTCACAGAGACACTCTGAAGGTTGGTCTGTGATCAGCTGTCCTTAACATGTCCAGACCAGTTTTGTAATTCAAGCTGTGAGAACGGGCCCTTTGAAGATGYCATGCATCAAGTGGTGTAATTTCAGTGTAAATGAGTGTTTGTACGCTGAGCAGATTGTGTGTCTTTGCATTTGCAGGCTGCCTTGCCTCCCATCGAGCCGGGGTGTTCAAGGTGGCTGCAGTCACTCCAGAYTCTCCAGCTGACCTGAGGGCTTGTGTCAAGGGTAAGTGCTGATGTCGCAACTGTTACCTGTGCACTCACCTCTAAGAGCACACACTGGCTAAAAAGCAGTTCACAGGGACACAAAAGGAGACAAATAACCATTTAAGTCAGGCAAACTCAATAATCTAAGCCAGAAATTGACCAAAAAATATGAGGTGAGACAGAGCATTTCCAGAGAAAGCAGTTTAACTGACTGKGTTTAAGTTTATAAAGTTAAAGAAACATAATTAACTGCAAAATGGAAAGCGTAGCGCTTCTGCAAACGCAAGTATCCTATACCAACCCACCAATGTTCCCCAGTGTGTCCTCTGTACTCTACTACACCTTTAACAGTTGTACCAAACCCTTTCRCTCTRGCAAGTCATGCTCTGTCAGGTGGGRTAAGAGACTGTCTTGTTRATTGTCCTTTTTACCTCTATTTGGCCYGTAGTTACACTGCAGGCCTTCATGAAGTGGATAACATTGCAAGCTGAAAACTTCCAATATTATCTGGAGCACAGTCATTGACTCCAAACAAAAGGTCACAAAACATGTAAATTTTTGATTTTTATGCCTATACATTCACAGCTGCAGTGTGAATTGTATTCTTTTTAGTAAATTCACAGCAAGCCATTCTTACCATATTCCCTGCTTGTCGCAGTTTGAACATCTCTCTAAACCTCCTAAACTTTTATAGCCTTGTTATATCAAAGAAAATTTCAGTTAGTTTGAATAGGAATGCTTATCCATAGCCATCTGACATTGTTTTTATCATTGAAAGCAATGGAAGACAAAAAAAATCCTTAATAATTRCACTGCACATGGTCATGGCTGAACATGTTTTCCAGATCAGTTTATAGTAATGCAATAAATTATCAGTTTCTTTGTGTGACCTCTCTTGAACAGGGAAACTCAACTCTGTAATCTTGAATTCTTGAAATGTTCACCTTGCTGGTGAGAGTTGTAGTAATATGATGGGGCAGAGCACTCACTATTCTTTAAAAACTGAAATACATCCTTAAAATGTAATGAAAATAATATCAAATCTTTTCACAGCTTGCAKGGATTAGCATGGCTTAGCAACTAATTTGTCTTCTAGTAATTTTCTGCCTGATACAGAAAAAGTAGTGGTGGGTTTGTATGTTCTCAGTCACATAAAAATTCTTACTGACAGAATGAGTAGCAAGATTGCCATGAGGGTACTTCGTGTTATTCATCAAGACCTTTCCTATTCCATGACAGATAGGAAGAGAAGAAAAAAGTCTAAAGTGATTCTTGAGGCCAAATAACCTCAGATAACAAGGATTTTCCATGCTTTCCATCTGCAGAAATTTCAAACCAGTGCAGCCCTCTGCCATGCCATAAAGATGGATATAAGGATTGCATAGATGGACAAGCCAGRTATACCTGTGTCTGTAAACCAGGATGGAGAGGAGAGAACTGTGAGGAAGGTACAGTCTTTCATGGTTCTCAGGAGCACAGTTATAGTTCTACTGTTGAATCACAGCTGGTCAATGAATGYCTTCCTCTCAGCAGAGAGTTTTATTGCCTTTTCTTTGTAGATATAAATGAGTGTGAAGACTTCAATGGAGGCTGCAGCCAGCGCTGTTCCAATTTCCCTGGAAGCTTCCGTTGTCTGTGTGAAGATGGCTACTTYATGCATTCCAACAAGCGAGATTGTGGAGGTAGGGAGACTTCAGGAGAATATCTTTACCTGACACCACATTGCCTGCTGGCCAGAGAGAGGAGAGGGTTTAATCCAATAGTTCCATAAATGCTCTCGCATTGCCTCTGAAAGATGAATCCTGCTGTAATTTGGCTTTACACACTGCAGRCATTTGGGCAGCCAAATAATGAACCAGATCAAGGGGGAAAGAACGAAAGAGTAAAAGGCTATARATGAGGTTCTGCTTCATTACTAAAGCTTCATAAAGSTTACTTTGGTCTCTACTCAGTTTCATGTGTCCTTTAAGCATGCTGAAACAAGCATCTCAAGTGATGTGAATAGCTAATRTTGTTACCATGGAAATTCTGTCTGGTAAACACTGGTTTAGCATGAATCACTCCTAATTATTGATGCTGCTCTTTCCAGAGTTTGAAGTTCACTGGATAAGAAAGTATTAATGAATCCAAAAATTCTCTTAATGGAGAGAAAGACTTTTATTCACCCGGCATAATTTTTTCCTGTACATGCTTGTATTTGCTATTGGCCATGACCTACATGCTTAATTCCATTTCAAATTCAGTCTACATATTGACATAATTAGCAACATAGTTAGAAAAAATTACAGCTTTGTTTCATTTTAATGTCATATTTTGTTACCAAATTATGACAACAGTTTTGGATAATGTCAAATTAATTTAAGAGACTAAACTTGATGGCCATCTTCCACTGTCACTTTGTTTAGTCTATATATTTTTGTGAATTAATAACTTCCAGAGAAATAACAGAAGATTGTGCTRTTATGTAAAAGGGCAAGCAGAGAAGTTGGTTAGAACCTCTGTAATTCTTGGAAAGATACTGGAAATCTGATAAAAAATAAAGATAAAAATAGTCTGATATATCTTAGTGCCTTGAGTGTTAGTTTAATAATTTCATAAACTACATTCAAGTATTTTGTTATATACAGCTGCAAAGTTAAACAACTGTTAAACAACATAGTAAATGTAGAAAAGTAGTCTGAATTCAAAGCAGCTTTGACTTAATAAAGTTCCAGGAGTCCAAGCAACCCAGTGGGAGAATCTCTTCTCCCCATGCAGCACCATTTCCACAACTGCTCTGAAATCACAGTGAAAACCAGAATAACCCCTGCATTCACAAATGAGAGTGAAGTACTACCAGGGATCTGATGTTTTTCTGTCTCAAAGACACTTGATAAGATTGATACTATACCCTGAATCCAGTTGTCACATCTGCATTGTGAGAATGACATTGAAGAATTGGAAACAAGACAGAAGAGAGACAGTAAAATGGTTTGAGGGATAGAGAGACAGTGAGGGACTTGAACACCTATCAGCATAGCCAATTAAAAGAAAACTGGCATGAATTGATTGTAGCACAGAAGAACCTCTGATTGGATTATCTCTGGTCTTTCTGGATGTCTTTTTCTAAGATAGGATTTTATTGTGCAGTCTGGTTTTAATTTATGGGAAATCTGCAGCCTGTTTCTCTCTCTATCTTTCTGGACATGCCTTATCCTGTTACCCACAAAACACATGAGAGGGTGGGAAGGGTAAGCAGGCAGAGAATTTTTTCACTGGGGGCATGCAAAAGTGGCTTTTACAGCCCTCTGGAAATCTTTCTGGCTGTAGCTCTAGTCTGCTGTGAAAGCATGGTCAAGCTACCAAGAAAGTTTGCCAGCCTCACTCAGTTAGCACAGTGTTGGATAAACTTGGGAAGAAAAATGGTGTGCAARAGTGTTTTTTAATAGTTTGTTTGTATTTCTAGATATAAATGAATGTGTGCTACACCCAAACATCTGTGGGACAGCCATCTGCAAAAACACCCAGGGGAGATACGAATGTGAATGTCCAGAAGGCTACRCATATAATTCAACTTCCAAGAACTGTGAAGGTGGGTGTTTGTCCTCAGCTCCCCCTTTTTCTTGTTCATCTTTCATTTTCCCCCTTCCCCTTTCCTTTTTTTTGTTCACTGTTATACCAAACTCATCTTCTTATCTGCTGGTATGTTTCTTAATCTACATATTTTTTATTAAATTAATTGCTTATTAAGTTGTCAGGTTATATTACATGACAGCATGGCATTTGTCTAAAGATTCTTTATTAAAATAYATTTTTATAAAGACCTCAAATATCAAATAAAACTATTCCCAAATATCCAGAGAGAGAACCATGAAAAAAGGAGCTGCACCAAAAGAACCTTTCCTAAAATGAAAATTTGTAATYACAAGTTTCCAAGGTTCTGCAACARTTACAGCCAAGTTGGAAACTRTTGATAGGTAGCAGAAAAGTAGCAAGAAGCCAAAGGTCGACACTTGACTTTTCAAGTGTTGAAAGTATTTKCACATTTGTCTTAGAATATGTTTTATCTCTCTCTACTTGTTAAAGTTTCTGTTTACTACRCATCAGAAATTAAATTTCAGTTCTAGAACAGATATGAAAGCTCCTAGGAGTTTTCCAATGAAGAAAAATTTTCTACATTGCCAGTTTAAGAAAAATCTATCAGTGACTGATTTTTATTTTTAAAGCTTCCTTAYGTTACTACTCAAAAGGACAGAAAAGAAGCTTCTTGCTGGCCATGAATCTTCTGCTCCATGGCTTTTGCTGCAGGTCTCTTGTAACAGAGCCTTGCACAGTGGCRGTGATTACATATCCAGGTGTCAACTTTGTCCAGTTAACGGCAGGATTAAAGCACTACTGACAATTGTCTGTTCTTGCATGCACTGAAGCGAGAAAAACTTCACAGGAATTAATTCTTACTCCTCTTAGGATTTTCTTCAGATAAATTCAATTTGATGYAACCCGTGTAAGTGTTGTGTTTCTACTGGATTGCAGGAGGTTGCAAGATGAGGATGTTCCAATGGGACAAGTCTTACCTCCCTAGCAGGAGGATTATGTTGCTAAGCTTTTAGACCTTGTTGTAACCACATTAAATGAGTCACCAAATCCTGTCTAAGGACAGGATTGTGCAGCCTGACAGGAATGTAACCTTACAGAAATACTAAATTACATGAGCTTTTCATTGTCATATTGCTTGCAGGTGGCTAAATTCAGTTATGCTCATTAGAAAAATTGAATTTTCATACATTTATGCACAGCTTCTCTATGATGACAGATACTGTTAGAATGGGACAGAAGAGGATCTTTTTTCTTTTTCCTTACCTCTCTTCTTCCAAGCAACAGAAAAAAAAAAAAAGATTTTAATCTTACACCCCCCAAGTTTTAAATGCATGCATTTTTTTTCCCCCACTAGAAGGGCTACTTGTTTCAAAACAAATGTTACAGTTTCTTCAATCTGAGGCCCAAATCACCCTCGCTGAAGTCTCTTATCAAGGAGAGGTTTTGTGTCTTTCTGTATTAGAAATGCAATATTTACATTGGCCTTTTAAACACCCTTTCATTTCTAAATCATTTATTTTGCACAACCTACTAAATAGAAAATGAAATTCTTATAGCTGATTTAACTTACTCACAGCTCAAACCAGACTATTGTTCTCCACAAGTAGACGYTGTCTGAAATTTAGTTGTTTATTAGCTTATTGTATATTATTTTAAAAGGTATTTTGCCCTGAGATTATTTGGGGTTTATATTAATAAAGCACTTCTTTTCTTCACATACTTACCATATATMCTTTTAATAATCTGAGTGCCCATCATGTCTTATAAGGAAAGGAAGATACCTGACCCAGAATGGGATTTGTGCCATCTGTGATAGCAATTTATGAGGTCTCTTTCACTAATTCAGCCACMTTATGCCTCAGAAATCAGAACAAATTGTCTCCAGCTCTGCACTCCAGGCCTCTTTCAGATTACTAAATCACCTTTTAGATTCATGTTATTCCAGAGAATCTCTCTTGTCCATTAYTCCATTAATTTGTGTTAGTTTTCAGTGTGTGCCATGAATAAATCTTTCTGTGTGCTTCAATTTCCCCTAGACATTGATGAATGTGCTGAAAATATTTGTGCTCAACTCTGTGTGAACTCACCGGGAAGTTACAGCTGCTATTGTGATGGCAAGAAAGGCTTCAAGCTCTCTAAGGACATGAAGAATTGTGAGGTAAAATTGTGCTGTATAGAATTCCACGTGAAAAATCACAAAGCTGAGTTTTTTTTGATGAAAAGGTGTTTTAGATTAAGGAAAATAGGAAGCTATTTGATAACTGATTAAAAATTTCTGAGAAAATGTTGGGGATTCTGATSTATGGTTTGGCTCACAAAGCAATAGGGATTTGGATGCTATTCAGCTCATGCATGCTCATTTACAGGAGTCCTGTCAAAAGCAKCTTGCTTTAGCCAGTCATCTTTATTCTCTGCTGCTTCCAAAAGAAGCCCCAGCTTTCTGCTATCAAACAAATAATTCCTGTTCAGCCTACTCAGAGACAGAATGTTCCTTTTGTCCATCTGTTCCTAAGTTTTCCTTAAGCTGTGCAAAAGTTTTCACTCACTATTTCAGACTTTCTGTTTGGRTTGGAAAAAGCCCTGGATTGTTTTCCACAGTTCTCATCTGCCATAGCTTAAGGAAAARCACTCAGTAATACTTGCCAATTGGAGAACATCTTGGAGTCAAAATCGGCTGCTCTTGATCTGTTTGAAAATTTACACTTCTTAGGAGCAGAGAGTTTGAAACTCCAGAGAACTGGGATTGAAGGATTGAAATCCAAAGATTTTTTTGCAAGTGGTTCTCTGTATACTCGGAAAAGTTCAAGTAGTCTGAGGTTTTATGTGAAGTGAGCTCAGATTAATGCCAACAATAAAATACTTCTTACAGAATATAACAAAATTTGGCTTAAACTGCAGCAACAAGATCTGACACAAGTTCCAGCATCTGTGTATTAGGTCTTGTTTGTACTTTTTGAAATTTAATATCTGAACAACACTTGGCAGTCATTCTATTTCATTTTGCTCATTCTTGAAATGGTAATGTAATGAGGCTGGAAGAGGTTCTTATTTGCAATACTGTTCAAAAGTGATTAAATCTTTATCTCAAAGTTAGTTTCATGCCTTTTAATTGGGGAAAAAAAAATAGTTTAATCAACTAAAGTATATGCAATCTAATGACTAGTGACACCAGCAACCATAAAATGAAGCAGCCATAAAATTCAAGAAGAGCACCTGTACATTTAATGGAATTGCTGCATCAAGAATACCAAAGTCAGAGTAGATGTGAGTCACAGAATATTTTGAGGGATTCACATTGGATGAAAGAGGTTTTGAGACTYCTACTTGTCAATGAGGCAGGTGCTCTAAACCTTGAGGAAGAGTCTTCCCACCTCTTTCCATACACAGAGTGTATACAGTAGACATTATTCCTGGGTAGAAAATCCCTGTTTAAAACTTCAGGTAGATGAATACCCAAAAGAATAAGCACCATGATTTCTTAATTTCTCTTTAACACATAGTCTTCCCAAGATACAGCTCTAGTCCATTCCCTTCTGACACCTGAGCAAGTTTATATTCCACAGAACTTTAATMATGGAGCCTGGCAGTTCCCTAGAAGGTGGGTGTCATATATTCCCCAAGTGAGAGGACAGTGCGTGATGGAAGATTTGAATTCTTAATTCAAAAACTAAGTATTTAAATATTAGTTTCAGTCCACCAGAGTTGTATAATAACCTGGATTATCCTCCAACAGTTTAAATAATGGACATTTCAAGCAAAAGCAAAACCACACCACTTCACTTGTACATAGGTATTCAAGTGTAAAAAAAAAAAAAAAAAACAAACTAAGAAACCCCAGAGGTAAGCCATTACTTAAAAAAAATAAAAAAGACAAGCTAGCAGCCAACAACAGGAGTTGCTTCCTAAACTATCACAATGCATTAACAGCTTTTTTTCTCTACCATTTTCAGCCTGTTACTGAGTGTATCCCACTGAACCTTGAAAAGAATTACCAACTGCTTTACCTGGCAGAGCAATTTATAGGAATTCCCGTTCTCTACTTGAAGTTTAAACTGCCAGATGTCACAAGGTAAGCATTTGCCATTGATAAAAATATGCATTGRGATTACAGACATTTGTGTCTGTTAATTTTCTGAGGGTTTAGAAAGAATGCATTRCATGCATAAATTATATCACCATCTCCACCTTGGTTAAGATACCTTTATATGATGAATGAATGAATAAACAGGAAAGCATTTAGAATTGTCAACATAATGTTCACAGGTTATAGGAAAATAATTACAAYACAGCTTCCCATTCTATACGGGAATGCCTTTATTTGGATGTTGCTGCTAATTCACCCCTGCTCTGATTAAAAGCTGTGACATGCTCTGCATATGCTGCTGAGAAATAAAATCAGGCCATTGCTCCCCTGCCCCTTCCTGGGCTTTGTTTCACACACCGTGTTCCAAGGACACCTGAGAGCACAGTACCTTGTCTGGAGCACCAGCTGTATGATTGTCCTTACAGCTGGCAGAGCAATTGCCAGTGGCACTGACCCCTTTATTGCTCTTGGACTYCCTTGCTGCCGCAGCCGAAATTGCAGTGTGCCATGACTTACTGACCAAACAATTGGAAAGGAACAGCGGCAGCAGCTGTTGAGCTGGTGATCCCCAGAGCCTCAGAACCGCACAGAAGGACATAAATACTGAGAACTCTTTCCTCTGCCGCCGTTCCAAGTTGACCAGGCACTAATGCTGTCCTGGAAGACCTTTCTGAGATGATAAATGTTTGAAGTCTGGTGTAAATGCAGAGCAGATTTTGCTGCGTCTGGGGAGGGACAGCCCCATCTAGGGGACACAGAGCAGCACTGCGAATGACAGCGACCCCAGTTCTGAATTACAGCTGCCTTAGCAAACCCCTGCTTCCGAATGCTCTTTCTCCTTTCACCCTGAATCTATTTTGTCTGGTCTCAAACACWGTTCTTTGCATCTACTCTATTCTCTTCCACTGCACAGTTTCTAGTTACACCCACATTCAACCTAGATCCAGGCAACAAATCCTCAGATCAGAAAATGGCATATAAAGGCATCAGTAACCAAAGTGAATTTCTAGGTTATAATTCTTTTATGACAATACTTGGCAACCCAGTTGTACTCAAGCACATCATAGATCATGTGTTTTCTCTGTGTCACATCCCTACAAAATCCRATAGGAATATTACATCTATATCCTTACTCAGGGGAGTGGGGTGTCCTTCATAAGTAAAACTCAGAGTGGATTTGGGAGTTGGACCAAGGTTCTTTCAAATCCCAGGTCAGGATGTTAACCTGAAAACTTCTCACTGGCTTTATGTGAACACAGCTTATATTTCATTCTGCTTTCAACTAACTGTAGGCAAAAGTCCCAACTGCTCAGATACAGACACACCCAAAGGCTATTATCTACGAACCTCTCTCTAACCCTACTAATGAGTTTTCCTAGCCTGTACAGCATTTCACTTTTCCTGTCTTCTTATTAAGATTCCTTCTTCACAACTCAGATTTACAGCAGAGTTTGATTTCCGGACATACGATGCAGAGGGGGTTATCCTGTATGCAGAATCCCAGGACAACTCAGCATGGATCTTGCTTGCTCTTCGAGATGGAAAGATTGAAATTCAATTCAAGAATGAGTTTGGAACAAAAGTCACCAGTGGAGGCAAAGCTATTAATGATGGACTGTGGCACATAGTAAGYTAGATTTTCTTCTCCCTTTTCCTTCTTTTTACTCTCTATGGGAACATACTGATAAGTAAAGTAGGGAGGAACTGAGCAGCTCTTAAAAGGCTTAAAATACACTTGGATATACTCAAACCACAGATTTAAAAATAAACCAGGAAATACACAGGAACCTTGCATCAGAAAATTCTGCTACCTTTTAATAATCTTTAACAGTCTTTTAACAATCAAGGAAGAGACAATTACCTCTAGTAGTCTACATAGCAATTACCAAATTTAAACATGAAAAGGAAAGTGGCAGAATATTCAAAACTGTGATTGCATGGTCAAGTGCCTAATTATTGGATGCTTTGTGTTTAGAGCAAGTTTTTGCTAGACCAGAAATTAATTTTGTTCTTCAAGCCTGCGTACCTGAGATGAAAGGCTTTTCTCACTTATACCTTCTACAGAGTTACCAAGTTATTAATGTCAGTTCGATTTTGTTTGTTGTCCTCCCGTAAATGGCCCTGGATATGKACAGCTGTCCAGCATCAAATTTAAACACAATGTAAATAGTGACTGTATTAAAACTATTCTACAGAGTGGATATTTACAGAAATATTATAATGCCTCATATAGGCATATGTAATTAGTATTTAACATATTCTACATTTTAGTGTATATGTAACTCTTTGTATTTTATTCCAGATATCAGTTGAAGAATTAGAAAACAGCATTAGTGTAAAAATAGCTAAAGAAGCTGTGATGAGTATTAACAGCCCAGGGACTCTTTTTAAACAATCCCAGGGTTTCTTGGAAACCAAGGTGTACATTGCAGGATTACCTCGCAGAGTGGGCAGTGCTCTTGTTAAACAGGTAATTAAATAATAATAAGACTAATGTTGATTGATTCTGCTCTGTCTGTTCAGTTTTGTACTCTCGGGAGTCACAGAAGAAGCAAGCTTGGCATGGAACCCATTTAGAAAATGAAAATCTGGTTATGAAACCRCTGTTTTGAAAATAAACGTGTGAGGCTCTGTAGTCTGCCTTAAGTAAGGTTTCAGTTGTAAAAGCACAGCACTTCAGGTCTAATCTTTGAGGATTCTGCAGTCTGTTTCCTAATACAGCTTTAAGATTCCCTAAATCACCACCACTGCTGCTGAGAGTGCATTTCRGGGTGATTCATGTTGCCGGTCCTGGCTTTTGCTAAGCTCTAAATAGGTGCAGAATTCACTGTGCAGGCAGCACAAAGAGCTTTCATTTTTACAATGTTTTATAACAGCCCTGGCTGAACAAGGCCCATGATTCTTTCGGTCTCCCAGCCTCAAGGAATGGGTACAGACAAGTTGTTGCAGCTGTCTGCTTTACAGTCCAGGAGCCTTCAAACTAATTGGCAATCTAAACAGAGAGTTTAGAATTTTTTTTTGTGTAATAAATGAAAAAAAAATCAATTTTTTCTCAAAACTGAAGCAGAGGAAAAATCATGGAACAGTACAATAATATCCCTTTGTCCAACAGGAAACARTTCCCTAAATTGCTTTGTACTCTGGTATAAAGAAAAGATGAAACTTTGAACAAGGAATAGTATCAGTGATCATTGTCTTTCTGCTACAGAAAAACTGCTGTCTTTTAGTCACAAGAGAGCTTTAAAAATTGAAGTAAATTTTTGTCCAGATCACTGGCAACAAAGTGGGAAATAYTAAATCAGAAATACCATTTGAAGGCTGAGATAGCAAATGCCTGCCATTTGCTTTCTCCCAGCATCACTGCTCTAACCTATAGCATTGCTTAAGACTGTTAGGAACTCCACAGAAAGAAGTTTGGGGTTTTTTTGTTTTGTTTTTTTTTTTTTTTTTTTTTTTTTTTTGTTTTGTTTTTTTTTTTTTTTTTAGAAAGAATGCTTTTTAATTAACATTTTAACAACTTTGGACTCAAACACCCAATGCTGTCATTGTGGTACAGATTAACCCTCGGCTGGATGGTTGTATCCGGGCCTGGAACCTGATGAACCAGGGACATTCAGGAGTAAACGAAGTTATTCAAGAAAAACAAAGCAAACACTGTTTAGTAGCAGTGGGGAGAGGATCCTTCTACCCTGGCACTGGAATGGCAGCATTCCAGATAAACTATAGTAAGTATTTTTCTATTCCTATATTTTTTGCTGGACCRGTGATGGAAGTGATGAATTTTTAAAAGAAGGAAGATAAAAAAGCCCACACAAACTAAGCTGTACACCTGCATCCACCAGTGATTCCTTTAACTTTTGTTAGAAATTTGCTTGAATGAAAATTCTGATACCAAGTAGTGTCATCTATTCAGTTTCTGGAATGATTTACATTCAGAAATTTATTTGCCAAGGTTGGGCACTATTGAAGATCCAGGTTTAAAAGTTAGCTGTGTTTTTCTTGTTTGTTTTATCTGCTTGGGTTTCTTTAGAATTATACTTCTTCCTGTAACTTCCAAAATTTGCACTAATTTTTCTACAATGGGGAGKAGAATAAATACTAATTTTTAACACCCTATTAATTTTTCATCAGCAGATGGATTTACTAATKTCAATTATTCTTTTTAAAACAGATAATCTTGACAGTGCTGAAGATTGGCTAATAAATGTGACTCTGACTATTCGCCCATCCACAGACACTGGTGTTATGTTTGCCTTGGTTTCTAATGAAACAGTGCCTCTTGCATTGTCCATAGTGGACTCTAACTCCTCTGACTCACAGGTGATCTTACAATTCTCCTAGCAGCTGCCAAGTCCCCCAGCTGGGTGAAAAATTCAACTAAAAAAAGCTACTCACACTTGCAGTGCAGCTCGTAGCCCAATTTAATATTTTGAAAATTAGATAATRTAGTAAAGTGCAAAAAATATCTCTCTGTTAATGATTGCTGCAGCAGTGACTAAGCACTAATCACTCATGCCAGGGAGATTATATTAAGTAATCTTAGCTCACATCCATTACATCATGTTTTCTTTAACCTTCCCTTCCAAATGCACAGAGCAGAAAGGGGATATGACAGCAGGATAATGGTGATGATATAGTAATGGCATTATCTTAGTTCCAAATTATAAGCAGATTTTGTTGTCCTTAAGTTTCCATTTACATCCCTTTACATCAGCCAAGCTAGAGCATAGTTACACAATGGCTAATCTATGGTTTTTCCCAAAATAACCTGTAGTGAGCTCTTGGRTACCTTTAATAAAAACTGTAGTGGTACTCTTTAGGTGAAACAGGATTTCACCTCAGAACCACAGCCAAAATTGTTCCYTGTGAAACAGTCTCACTTTATAAATTTAAGAATGGCATTCATCATCAGAAGTGATGGTTACACATCAGCTTTTCCTGCTGAAGGTWCCACTTTTTAATATTTTCTCCTACTTGCAAATATAAAGTGCACCAGAACCAAGTATAACAGATGTGTTAARGTAAGATGTGACATCTTTGGTGATCTGCCATTCTTCCATTTAGAAAATCACTGTGACCATTGGGAACATCCCTGTTGCACAGCTGGAATCAAAGAAGTTATGTACCCCCAGAAAAGTGCAGGTTGGACTTCTAGTGACCARACAGGAACTTGAACTGGCTGTTGATTCACACATAGACAGAAGCAATTCAGAGCACCTGTCAACCCTGCATCAAGCCATGATGGCAAATGTTGTCACCTACCTGGGTGGACTGCCAGGTGAGGCCTGTTTCTATTCATTAATTTGATTTTTTCTACAAGTCTGATTGTATTCAGCCTTRCCCAAACTAGGAGAAGCCTATAATTATAAAAAAAAAAAGGGGTTTTTTTCCCTCAAGTGTGTCTTGTTTTCTCCTATCTTTTCAGCTTTGGAGGAAGCCAGCTTTTAACAGGAGCATTATTTGGCCATTAAGACAGGGGTCTCTAGAGGTTTGAATTTGGAAAATGTCTTGATTTTTGAGTTGGGTGAGCTTTGCATGTTTCTGAAATGTTACCATCTGGCACAATTTAGGAACTGCATCAAGAATGTAAGAGAAGCAGGCATTTCAAAGTAATCCAAGTGTCAGAAGTGCAGAAGGGAGTCAGGAATATGGTTTCAACAATTAAAATTATGCAAGAGATGACTGGCAATCTTTATGAAACAGAGAATGTGATGAAACACCAAATATTTTKTTCAGAGCAAGCTTCAAGTTAACACTCTTGAGACATACACAAGGATTATTTTGTCTAGGAAGTGTGCATGTAGTTATGTACAAATAATTTGAATTCAGGGTGAATCAAGAGGAAAAATAGCATTGCCTCAGGTGAGAAATTGTTAAAGCCCAAGATATTAAAACGTTAAAATTGCTCATGGAAAGGTGSCATGGTTACAATGTTACTACTGGTRGGACTTTTCTGTATCCTCTATTATTTTATGGAAAAGAGTCACAATTCCTAAGAAAATTCTATGAATTTGACTGACATGTCTTGAATTGATGAGGAATGAGAATGAGTCAGYGTTTACTTAGTACAGGTCAGTCAACAGGTTAATAGAGCCACAGTAATTAAGATTCCAGTAATTTCTTAGGCTTCCTCATCTTTGTGATGCATAAATGATTCTTTTTAGCACATTGCCAGCCACAGAGCAATTGACATATTAATTCTTGAGAACRTTGGCATCAGGCATCCCAAAGAGATAAAAAGCCAGTTTTAGTTACTTGCTGCTCCTTAAGTGCCATCTCTCAGTTTTAAAAGGTACCTTAGGCATGCAAATTAACAAAATAAAAAAAAAATAACCAAGCAAACAAAAAAAACCCCAACAAACAAAAGATAACACCAAAACCCAACTCACTGATTAAAAAAAAAACTCATGCATTTCATGAAGACCCCTAAGTCGCCATTTTTATACCCCTTTCTACGAACTAATGACAGTGATGGGAGTATTCCCTTGTTAATTCAACACAATCAGTGCAAGCTAAATGAAACTTGCATGCTTCTCTGACAGCAGTGTTGTCATCACTGAAGTAAAAAAGCAGAAGGGAATAATTCTCCAGGACTGTTTGTACAGCAAAATAAAATCACCAAGAAGCAGATTTCTTGTTCCTAAGATGACSAAATGAGTCTCCTAAGGAGGGATAACTTAACTAACACCTAAAAAAAGAGGATGCTTTTGAGATCAGCTCCTAATCACCCTCATTCTAATTGCTGAAGGTGCTTACATCACATTAAGTCTACCTTGTAAGCAGCCAGTTGTATCCTAAGATTTCAAAACAATGCCTGCTTGATTTAATGTTTAACAATAGTGTCCTGGAAGCATATCCATGACCTGATGGTGCCCTAGGCCAAACAATACTTAAATGAGCAGCAGATCAARTGAGTCTTTCACAGAGAATTCACTTGGAAGCAGCAGTGAGGAAGCAGTTCCCAGAGGTGCCCCATTCCAGAAGTTGCAGATTTGCATCTAGAGTAGTTTCCTGGTGAAAGCAAGACAGTTCTTTGTGTGACCTCCAAACCCAGAAACATCTGTTTGTAGCACAGAACAAGAACAGTGGGCTCCAGGAAACAAACTCTTGGTTCACTGTTGTCAATAGAGGAAAAGCTACTATGGAAAATGTTCCTAGAGTTTGGTTTTTGGATGGGAATGACCTTCTAACGCATATTTAACATTTTACTGGCCTTTCTCAGCTTTGCTGACTTGATCTTGATCTTGAAACAAAGGARAGGAACTCAAGTGTTTCCTGCCAGATTGCTCCTTTTCTTCCATGACTAAATAGTGGATGGGGAGTGGAGTATTCCCCATGTTTTTACTGATCTGAAAAATCCATAGGAATTTGCGTGCCTTGGCCTAATAAACTGAATGTTTTTCTGTGCAGTTGTTCCTCTGGGTGCTACACCAGTGACTGCTTTTTATAATGGCTGCATGGAGGTGGAGGTCAACAACAGACAGCTGGATCTGGATGAAGCCATTTCCAAACACAATGACATCAGATCTCACTCATGCCCATTGATCATGCCGTAACCATTCCGATCTTMATTTAACATTTTGTCTTTCAGATATAATTTGTGTAATTAGTCTCATGCCATAATGAACCTTGCACTATTTAATGCAAGATGTGTCAGGGAAATAATCAGCAGCATGGGTTTTTCCCTTTTYATATAGAATGAAGGAAAAAAACTCTCTGTTAGCTGGAAAGAGACAATCAAGATCAAAATTCTGTCAARTGTTCTTTTATTCATATCAGTGGGAAATCTTAAAGCTAGATTTATCTTCAGTGTTCATGCTATGTCTTTGACATATTTAGTTTGGAGAGAAGTTTAGGAATTTCTGTTTAGAAACAATTTGATATCCTTTTTTTCATATATCAGCACAAAGTTACAAGCTGCAAATTATTTTAATGTAGTAGAATATAAATGAAACCAGACTTAGTAAACTTTTCCAAGCATAACATGCAAAGAAGAATCTCTACTGGTTTTGTAACATGTGCTTTTGGTAAAGGAAAAATTACCCTGGAATCCATAGCCCAAGCTCTCCGTGAATATGTTTACAGGTTGTACCTATGTTGGTAAAGTGTTTCTTCAAAATGGAAGTGTTTCTTTAAGCAGCTCAATTTTTGAAAACAGCTTTGGTTATACTGGACCAACTTTAATTCTTCCATCTTTAGAACTTAGCTTTTTAAGAGTTCTGGGTCAGGTCAGGTCAGGTCATTTACTTTCAAAGTGGGTTAAAATACACCCCAGGCAATTTTGAAAACCAGAGGAAGTGGCTGGAAGGAAGGAGCTCTGCTCTTCATCACAGGACATCAAACTGGAATTTGCTGAGTAAAACTGAGGAATTGCAGCAAATACTTCTCCCATCAAACCTAGCACTCCTCAACATAAGCACAGTCTGATGGTCCATCAAATTCCCTTTATTTAGGGCAACTTGCCTTCACAGAGCTCCAGAATAGATTTATTTGTAAGCCCTGCTCCAGCTCTGTCCCTGATGTCCTTGAAAGCCTGAATTTTGCCAGTAACATCAGAATGTAAAGCCATATTGTGCTCAGCCAACTTTAATAAACCAGCAGGTAATTAGAAAAGTATTGCTTTCCTCAGGTGTGCTGRTTTCAAGCATTTCCAATATTTCTTTAACATCCTTTGAGTGTTCTTTGCACTTCCAACCTCATTTTCACACAACCAGGAGCCTCCCTGTACAGCTCACCTAGTGGTTTTGTTAACCCCAAACCAAATAGATAGCAAGAGAATYGCTGTAAGGTATAAATATATCCTCTCATCCATCAACCACAGAAACATTTATCTGCCTGTATTCCTGACCCCAGCTCTTCGCTCTGCGCTTGAGACACTGAAGTGGAAATGTGTGTACAGAAGGATGGATTGTGACAATATTCATTTGGAGGATTGCCTTTCTCCAGGGGTTTTCTGAGTGACTTCAGTGAGGTTTCTTCCACTACTGAATGCCAGGGTTAGTACAGCAGTGCTGCAGAATCTGAGCCCATCTTTCAGYGTTATTGCTTTTCCTGAAGTTATTGGTAACTTCACTTGCCACCTGGTAATGGAGTACAGAATTTGCTCCTGACTTTCACCCAGCACAGCCTTCCAGTCTGCCCAGCAAGAAGCTGACACCCAGGGGTTAATTGATTACTAGTTCACTTTTCTAGGATGGCACATAAAACAAGCTTGGAATTCTGACTCCATGGGGGGAGGAAATCCTTTCCTGMAGTTACCCTTCCCTGCTCTTCCACCATCCCAGCACACACACTCTTCATGCAGGTGAAGAATAACTTGACTGAAACAAGCTGGTTTTGCATACAAGGCAGAGCTGAATTGGGACTTTTGACATCAAATACACACGTGATCACTTTATGTATAATATCTCCCTGACATCAATTAATCCTGGAAAGACCCTGGGCCAGACTCTGCCTTGTACAAGCAGCACAGAAAGTAGGAGAGGAGGAACACAAAAGTGTAATCAAGGTTCTAAATACTTATGGCCCCAAGAACAGAAGAAAAGGTTTGGGTTTTTTTGCTGTTGTTTGGGGGGGAGGAGGGTGTTTAGGTTTTGTTTGTTTAAGTGTAATAAATTGTATAGAAATGAAATGAAATGAAAGAAAAAAAATCACTTTTTCACAGAGACACTATTTCTCTTTGTTTTCATGGAATGATATTTTAGGGGTTTATAGTTAATAATGAAACCTCTGCACTTCTTTTTTAATGTAAAAGTGCCTCCCTATTGTAAGAACTAAATAAAGCAACATTTGCAAGTTTCTTTTCATTTTAAGTTGTATTTGCATATTTTTGTTTATTTTTGCTGTGCAAAGCTTGTTCTAGTGGTCAAATGCCTTACTCAGGAGATTGTGATCATCTTCAGCATCAAAGAAAAGAATAGGCTCCAATTAACATGCCATGCAAATAGGCATCCATACTCTCTAGATAATTAAGTTTATTAATTGTTTAATATTACCTGAGGAAATTAGACTTTGCTTAAAACTACATGTGAAATAAAGAAGATCAGGGCAAGTTACCAATCCCTACACTTTCTCCTTCATCATATGTATTTCATTGTATTTTTAGGCATAATCATTTCAGCAAGGGCCAGTCAGGCTTTACCCAGAACAGCTGGACCTGCTCTGCATTTTCTGCTCCTGTGCACTGCAAATCCATATGTCCTAATTTCCTTGGAAGTGAAATACAGTCTTGAAATTGGTTCTCAATTACACTGCTACAGTTTAGTTTACATGCTTTAATGCCCGTGTATTTTCTGGTGGTTTGTGTGCTTTTGATGCTCAAGATTGGTTSTAGATCTGTCACCTTCAAAGAAAGAGGCCAAACTAATTTTTGTTATTCTAGTCCTAGAATGTCATTGTCACTGACTGGAAAAATGATGTTGGTCCTTTAATGTCATTTATATGTACACAYTCAGTATTTTATTGCCTCAGAAACCTTTTTATATCAAAATAACCACCCTGATTTGGGCACAATTTTACATTTCATCTGCCAGAAGTAAACGTTATGTTCCTCAAGAAATGAAATACAAGGAAAACGATAACAGCTAATACCCAAGGGAYAAGGCAGACCCCACTTTCTGGGTAAGAGGAACCAAGATACTGAGAAAGTCACTGTTTCAAAAAAATGCTTTCAATCCACAAAATAACTGTATCTTCCTTGCTACACTGGGCACATCCTTCTGCTCAAGGGGTAGCTGAATTTCAGTAGAAGTATATGAAGGAGCAGCGAAATTATAAGGTGGTTCTGAGCAAGGGAGCTGGTGCTTTGTTTACAGGCACTTGGATCAGCTGAGTGGGTGTGAATTGATGCAGCTTTATGTAATTCAGGACTTGATTATGTGACTTAAAAAAAAAAAAAAAAGAGGGTGTTTTTTGGGTTTGTGGTTTGGTTGGGTTTTTTGGGGTTTTTTTTTTCCCCCAGGAGTTTGTAATATCTCAGCAAATAAGGGAAAAAGTCAGAAACGCAATCCACCTCGGCACACTGGCTTCTGTCCACTCTAGCTGAGCACTCGGGGGAGGGACACACACAAGAAACCAAAATGACCATTCAAAACCAGCACTAAACTTGAAACAAACTCCAAACCAACACACATACACACACAGAAAGAAAGAACAAGCAGTGCTGCCACTGAGCATGAGGAAACAGCARGTGAGGGCTGCAGAACTGGGGAGCAAGATTTCTTGAACTTATCAGTGGCTTTACTTATTATTTCATACATTAAATATTGAAAAATTTATAGGATATAGGACTATTGTAAGACACATGCTAAGTTACTTGTGAATTGTTGCAAGTSTTGGGTAGCAGAGGTGATAACAAATAAAAATTGTCTTGCTTAAAAGATGCCCCAAGAAAGAGCAGTTCATATATAAAATAACCAGTATTTCTAACTACAGCAATAGCTTACCTTTCCAGCAATGCCGTTCCTCTTCTTCAAGTTCTGGTATGATTTCCTCAGCTTAAAAAAAAAAAAAAAAAAAAAAAAAAAAAAAAAAAAAAAAAAAAAAAGCCCCATCACCAAAACAAAGCTGTCATTATAACAGGCTTACTCTTTCCTAGCCTATCACAGAGTGCTTGGTCATTGCCACCAGCTGGCCACAGACTCCTGCTTACTCAGCCCATGGAAA
>NW_026623474.1:252884-257561 GCF_030028575.1 Malurus melanocephalus
CTGGAACAGAAGGTCATGTGGATTTAACAAACCCATTAGCTTGGAACAGGCAAACCCCATCACCTTGTAATTCATGACTTTATACAACCACCAAGGGCAATAGAGCCATTAGCCAAGCTGCAGAGATGAGCTGGAGTTGGTGTCTTGCTGGAGGTTATAGACTCAAAATCTCACAGAGATTTCCTAAGTAGCTCATTGCAGCCTCACAAAATGCTCACACCGAAGGCATTATGCTGCATTTGCTCTTTTTCTCCCAGATGGGAACCAGGCTGACATCAGGGTCTRCCCCAAACTGCCCCTGCATCCCCTGGGCTGGGTTCAAACCCCAGCACTTGGGGTRCCCCACCCTGCAGAGGAAATCAAATCAGCCTGGGTCAGTCAGGAGAGGGAGGGGTGTCCTGTCCCTGCGGGAAAGGCTGCTCTTGTGGGCACTCGGCATTTTAGACAAAGATAAATGAGCAGCATTTTCAAGCATGCTCCAAATAAGAAAAAGTCTTTCAAATCACAAGAGGTGAGAACAAACACTTCACCTAAGATGAGCACACTGTCAGTCTTTTTAAAGGCTTGCACTATTATTTTCTGAACTTTGTTTACACACAAAAGACTTTCAGCAAARAGCCTGACAAGAATTAGAAATATAGGCTGATTTTTTTTTCATATGAACAGAATCACAATAATTTGAGGTAAGATGGGTTCTTTACATGTCACTGAAAAGCCCAACCATTGATTTGAATGATGTGAGTCACCTTTCCATATTTTGTTCCCACAGAAAGTAAAATGGKTTTTAGAGCTACTGTAAAACAAGTAACTTCAAAGATTACTCTCTTGCCTTTTATGCACTCTGTAGCAACCTTTCATCTGAATTGGCTTTGGACTTATATCAAAAGGTGAAGACCCCAGGAGTTCCAGGTCCCCCTCTACTAACAATATTAGCAGTGCCTGCATTTAGCTGTTCCTTGTTCTATTTTGGGTGTCAGTGGCATCAGTAGCTGAAGCTGGTGATCTATGATCTCAGGGGATGAAAATGTAGTATAGGTCATCTTCAAGAAAGAAAGAACAAACTTTTCAAATACTGGCACCCTTAGATCTTGATATAAAAAAAAAATTCTTCATCACTCCACCCCACCCAAACCCCCCAAAAACAAACAAAAAACAAAAAGCAGCCAATGAAACTTAAAAAGTGGRCATTAATTTCTCAGAAATTTGCACAATGAATATTAGACAGAGCCTCACAGCACTTTGTGCCTTTGCCCAGAACCAAGTGGGTTTTCTTCCTTATGTGCTCTGATTTTTCTGCTGCTAATGCTGAGTTTAACTCTTAAATTGCAGAAACTGTTTTTCTAGGCAAGTGGCAGAATCGTACACTCAGGAATGATCTCCAAGGGTGCAGAGGGAATTCAGGCATCCCCTTGCTCTTGAAAGTCAACCTCCTAGTACCCTTCATGCCTCTGGAAATCTGTTTTGTTGCACAGGGCAGCTTCAYAGAGGATCTCAAAGCCAAAACTGAGGTTATGTGCTATTCTTCCTCAGAACAAAKATATCCCTGGGTGCAATTACAGAGGTTTATGTTTGCAGTCAGGGGAGAAATGCAGTAAGTCCAAAGATTCTCTGACTTCAAACAAAAATAAAACATGTTTGTGGCAGTACTACACTGGGACACCAGCTTTAAGCTGTCCCTGCTGCATGATGAGAGTGAGAAAGCAACTTTCCAGATAACCCAGAAATCTGATGATTTCCATGTCTGCTGTACTTTTTGCTATATATAAATATAGCATAAAACCTTTTAAAGAAGTGTTGAATTAAACCATGTTGGCTTTATGCAGCGATACCAAGTTTAAACTCCCACTAGGAATTTTCTATCCAGATTTTTCCTAACAGTGA
This sequence comes from Malurus melanocephalus, assembly GCF_030028575.1. NCBI lineage: Eukaryota > Metazoa > Chordata > Aves > Passeriformes > Maluridae > Malurus > Malurus melanocephalus. The sequence continues at coordinate 254,766 of NW_026623474.1, forward strand.
AAGAAGTTGCAATGACACCAACGCCTTAAGCAAGCTGCACCTGGGTTTATTTGCCACTGCCAGCCCATTTGTGCTGCTTTGTTAGGGGGAGAGAAGGCCCAGGTAGCTCTGGAGCTGTTCTGTCCCTGCCCTTTGTCTCCACAGACACTGCAGTGTTCATGTGATGATCTGCTGATGTGCTTACAGAAGCTGCATCTCCACATTACCTACAAGGGTTTGTCTGCTCAAACATTTTKTGCTGCTGTCACAGAGGTTCACTTTGTCTCTGGAGTGCACTGCTAGTTTTGTTACCTCTCAGGGCAAAAGCCAATCCTGCCTCTTGACCTTCTGCCTTTATAGCAAGAAAAGTTTTGTCCAAACACTGACCTGAGGCAAATTAGTCCCCTCCTTTCACATGAGGTGACCCATTCATCACCTACACCAGAGAAAGCAGATTCGTGTGTGTGCTGCTGGGTGCTCTCACAGAAATTCATGTGAGAAAAAACCAGCATTTCAATATCCCAGTGAGTGTCTGTGTCTGATCTGCTTAGCTTAGCAATGAAATAGCATTTTTTGCAGTGCAAAACGCATGCTGGGTTCTGCCAGGCTCAGGCACCCTCTGCAGAGCCCACCACTGCTGCTTGCTAYTTCTGAATCCAGGAAAGAAACTGGCTTGCTTTGCTCTGACTGGGCCAGTCATATAGGACTCTCCTCCTTTCTCAGCTTCTGTAAAACCTCRTTTCTTTCACTCAGTTTATCTCAACTCCAAGCTCTTCAAGTCTCCTCATGCTTCTGGATGAGGAAGTGCCTACCTGAGCCTCCCTCTCTGAGTTGCATCCACTTATTTCTCTGCTCCTGTTGTTGGCCCAAAGTGGGATTYGGAGCATCTGGTGACATCCAACAACACTTYAGCCTTAATGCTTCAGTAAAGATCYCTTCAAGCTGTWCTTSTGGGAGAGCAGAGTCCCCAGCTGTTCCCCCAGGTCAGTCTATGGTCTATCCACAGGGAATATCCTGCTTCTAGGGCTGCACTGATTTGTATCCTTCTGGGATGTACTTTTGAAGGGAAAGGTATTAGTTATCATGGAGAATCTGCATTTTTAGCCCATCAGGGTAAAAACAGTGCAACAGAGCTTCTATCTAGCCCTCTGAGGAGAATAAGCAGGTGCTGTTGAATTCAGGTTTGTTCTGTAGCTGGACTCACCTCTGGAGCTGGAATCCCACCTATGCCATGTGCAGGAGGTTGATGGTGCTGTGGCTACCTGGGGACCAGAGTCTGCTTTCATGTTCTCCATCGCTGTTTTCGAAACTCCTCTTTCTTCGGGGAGGAGTTGAGCCCTTGTTTCGGAAAATACAGGTCCTGACCCTTCCACTGCTCCACTGCCCTGGCAAAAGAGACCCAACTTCGACATTAGACAGAGCCTGCTTAGCTCTGCAGGGGAGCAGTGTTTTCCTGCTGCTGCCCCTTTGGAGCCTGACTCTTTACATGCTGTTAAGTGCTGGCCTTCAACAAATACCTGGAGAAAGTCAGTGCTTTGGATCTATAACTGGAAAAAATCTGTAGATGGTTAGCTGGTCATGAAAATTGTATTGTTGCTGCACTTATTARATATCTAATTATCTCCTTTGGAACATAAGCACCAGACCTGACCTCTGTTCCTCCTACCTGCTGAGGGCAGAGGAAGAGAGTAAAACAAAATACTCCAACCCTTCCAGGAAATACACATCTGGAGCTGATGGTCTTGCAGAGATGCTGAGCAGCTGCTTGTTTATTAATACTCTGGAAATCTTTGTCCTGTTTCCAGTAAAACACTTTCTGTCACAGTTTCACTAMATTTCCCTCAGACCGGGGCACTGTTTTTCATTTGTGTCCTCTGTTTCCCGGCCAAACATTGCATTACAACCAGGGAAAGCTTGCAGGAATGTAGCAGCATATTGGGGTGGAAAACAAACAGTCCAGGGATATTGCCAGTGTTTCCAAAACAAGCAATGCACCCTCAGCAGGGTCAGAACCAAAGTTCATCTGAAAAGGAACACAAACACACAATGYTTGAGACAGCACAAGGAAGGAATCTCATACAAAGCACTATGASTTGTGGGRCTGGGRAGCTCCTGCTCACAGGRCAAAARGTGGTGGCCCAAATTGAAATGTATTTGCCATGTGCCACTTCTGTCTGCTGACATCAACCACAGTGACCACTCAGACACTCTACCTTTGCCTCCTTGGGCAAATGAGTTTAAATAAGATGCCAAAACAAAGGAGAAAGGGATGTTTCTCATGTGGCTAATGACTGAAGTGGAGCCTGTWTTTGTGGAGAATCACATATTTTAGGGTCAAAACACATTGTCTCCTCTATTGCAATATTTCCATCTTAGCTGGCAAAAATCCTTCCATGCCAAACTTCATTATTTTGGATGTTGTATTGCCAGTTTCTCACTCAGTGCTTAGGTCTAATGTGAAACAAGATCTTGTTACGTTTATTTGAGTTGTTAAACCCACCACAATTACCTGGAAAACACAGAAACTAGGCTCATATATTTGCTAATCCAGTTATCAGTCCAACAACATCAGCTTGGAATTTGCTGATCTTTCCACATAGGTTCCAGTGATGATTTACTTTTTTTTTTTCCCATGGGTGTAATTTTTTTCCTCATGGGTGTCATCCATCCATCCATTTGCTGTTCCATAAAACAGTTTTTCAGGAATAACATCACCTTCTAGAGGTTTTGCAAGTTCTGCTGGAGGGTAAATACATGTGCATGTATTGCTATCTATAAAAAAACTCTGAGATTGCTTTTGTTTGTTTGGGTTGGGTT
>NW_026623474.1:258864-278075 GCF_030028575.1 Malurus melanocephalus
CCTCCTCATCCCAGTCCTCATCCTCATCCCTGTCCTCATCCCCATCCTCATCCTCATCCCTATCTTCATCCCACTCCTCTTCTGCATCCTCATGCTCACCCTCAMTTTCCTGCAGTCCCCAGGGCACCTACGACCCCCCTGATATTTTAAGAAAAAGAACAGTGCAAACATGGTCTTTTCTGCTTTTCAATCTTTTTTCTTTTTTTTTTTGGCAGAAACACCGCTGGGAGAAACAGAGCACAAAGCCATCCTCAAGAATATCTGTAGCACAAATTAACMAAGTCCTGCTATTTGCAGATTTGTGAGTTTCTGTGAACACACGTGTAACTTTTAAATTTTATTTTAATTGATGGCCTAGAAGGATTTCGCCCCACCAATGTAAAAGGTAGACATTTAGTTTTGATGAACATCTGAAATGGCATTTGAAGATGCCATGAAGTAACTGTAGCATACCTGAAGTGATATGGCAAATTTATCCTCCCTTCCACAAGTCATATTGTCTGTGAACTAAAGGGAATTAAGATGGTTCTGTCTCAGTTTTAAAAATTACATAATTTGTAACCATGCATGTTTCATAAAATTGGAAAAAAACCCCACCCTATAAACTGCAAACAAAAAAAAATTCTTTAATGCAGACAACTATGATCATCATTAATTRAAATATATATTTGAAGTATATTAGGCAGAAACTACTCACTAAAATATTTCACAAAAAAGTGTCAGCAGTACACTCTGAAGGTGTTCTCAGGTAAGCAGGCCATCCTTTCCAGTTATGTTTTCAAGTGTCTCTAAAAGGTCTGTTTATTCCTGAAGGTTTTGAAGGCAATTCCAGACCACAGCACCCAAAAAGTTTTGTGTCTGACAGTAAAGAGGACCAAAATCAGTAGCTCAAGGGGTAACAAAGGCAACAAGCACCTGGAGACGCTAATTCGCTTTACTGTCTCCTTCTGCTCCTCATGACAAAAAGAAAACCAAACCAAAACCTCAAACAAACAAATGACCTGTGTTCAGGGATCASAAGTCAGTGTTTGAGAGCCTGTTATGTACATGTGGATTCCAATTCTCCAGGTTTTGGTAAAGCTCACTTCTACATTCAGAAAATTTTGTCAAAGTTTTCCAACTAGGAACAACCACCCTATTTCTCAAAAGTAAAGCTGGAAGGTAAAATTAAACCCTGACCCAAAACTGAAGTAGCAAGTCCACACATTATCACCAGCAACATTCTCCGCATTCAAGATTCCCTGGGATGAAATGAACACATCTGCTTTACATCAACAGGCATTTGGGGTTCATCTCCACACACAAAATATCCCAGCTCTGTACCTTGCAGGCAGGGAAAATGTCACTGCACAGCAGTGGGAGCTTTGTGCTRTTATTGAACACAGCCCTACCACACAGCCTTACCTGCTCACAGCCCACAGCAGTGTTTATGTATAGTCAGTTCGTGGCACTGACTGCCAAAAAGAGGGCAAAAAAGGTAAGATGAAGTAATTTTCTGTGCAGAAGCTTAGTTGTACAAGATGGGCAAAATAGATTTTTATCCTCAAATGTACCTGAGTCCTCCATGCAGATGGCAGGGTTTTTACCAAGGAATGGGAATGCTGAAGAGAGGAGATGAAGTGCAKAGCTTTAGGCTTTTTCATTGCTTTCCAGAGCTCCAAATGAACCAGAGGAAGTGGGATATGAGCTGGCTGTTCTTTCTTATGCTGGTGATCAGGCAGGGACCAGGTGGCTCTTGTATGTCTTAACCAAAAATATCACTTAATCCTTATTTTCCCYCTGAGCAGTGGGGACAGGGAACAGAGCTGAGGCCAGGCTTTCAAATTAGCCAGGCTAACACCACATGGAGGTGGGAACACCACCTTTTCTCCCAGAAATATGAACCACCAAAAGTCTCTCAGTCCCTGTTAATTTTTAGGTAGAATTTTTCTTCCTCTCCACTCCAGTCAGATAGTGAATGAATCTGAATCAGACTGAAGGAGCTGGTAAGACTTCAAGCTGGAACAGAAAGTGACCTCCTGTCAAAAGTTGAGCAATGATAAAAACCCAATATTACCTTTCAACTGATTTTGGAACAATCATTCATGCAAAAGAACTGAGGCTGGAAATTTGATCTGTTTTGGTCTGCAATAAGCAATGGGCTTGGGGCTGTTTGTTGCTGTTTTGACTGTAACAAAGGAATATTATGTCAGCTTGGAAATATGAAAGTCAGAGAGATATTTGTCATTGCCTGGTTGTCCCGAAGCCTTTTYGAAAAGCAGAGTCAGACACAGAATGCCATAAATCTCTAAAACAAAAGGCTGACCAAAGGGGTAAGGTGTAATTAGAGGTGAGGGCTCTTTGAATTTCTGCAGAGATTTTGCACAAATTGTGCAGGTACAACATGGCCCTTGTCCCTGTTGCTGTGCTGATTTATTCTAACCCACTTTACTATCAAACTCTTCCAGTATCAGCAGCTCCTCAGGACAGCCCCCATCAACTGGGTCCAACAGGAACACCCTCCTTAATGAGCATTCACCCATGTGATGCTTCCCAGCTTTTCTGGTATGGACTTGTCCTTCTAGAATGGTCTTTCTACATTTCAGTAATATATTGTCCCCATCAACTTGCTGGCAAGCTTCCTGCTTTTGATGTTCCCCCCACCTCCAAAAAAAAAAAAAAAAAGGGTTTTATTGTTATATTTTGAACCCTTCCTCCACAGAATCGTTTTTGGCCAGCTTTATTATGGCTTCCCATTTAGCTTGCCAGACAGTTCATTACCTTTTCTGCAATCTCCATTTGGACTCCACTTATTGAAGGGTGTATTTTATACTTCTAATAACCTCCTTAGKTTGCTTTTAGCCATGCTGGCTTCCCCTCTTGTCCCTGGCTCTGTTAGACTTCAGGAGTGCTGTACTAGACTCCAAAAACTCTCACTGAAAGAAAACGTATGCAAGATTTTTTTTTTTTTTAAACAGTAAATTTGAAACTGAAAAGTATGCCCATCCTGTAGCAGAAAACTAAGATTCAAAGTAAGTTGGTCCCTTTTAGCTTCTCCCTTGGAGTCACCACAGTTTTCCAGGATGAAAACAGAGGCATCTGCAAAGCTGAGGGAGAATACCTTTCATGTGGGGAACCCCRTGAGCCAGCAAGATTTGGGGAAGAGGTTAAGGCTTTCAATATGCAAATAGCTGCTCACAGGTCTAAAATGTTTGATCAGATCTTATGGAGCGATGCAAGTTCAAAGAATTTAAYGTGCTTGGGAAAAACTACTGTGCTGTTGATGGTGCAGGAAGCTCTGAAGTGAATAATTCTCCGAGCACAAAGCTGGCAAAGACTCTTAAAGGCAGTGGTCAAGAGGGAACATGGGATTCAGTAAATCAGTCAGGCAGGGAGCTTTCATCGTTGGAGCCCTGCTTTATGACTTACTTAAGGCGTTAATTATAAATGTCTGCTGTATCCATCCCTCGCTTAATTAATCTCCACCTTTACTCACGTGAAGTGTGGATCCAGATCACAGCCAAACGCTCTCCCAGCACAGAGGGCCTCRCCCCAATGGAGGAGAGGGGGAGCTGCTGCAGGATTTTGGCAGGGTGGGAAGGCAGCCCGTGCTTGAGGGCGTGCAAACCCCTGTGCATTCAGCAGAAAGAGAAGATTTGTCATTTTCCTCCAGCAATGTCTCCCAGCCCTCAGGCTCCTGGTTTAAACMGCTCTCAGAATGACAGCGCAGCATCCCACCCAAGGAGGTTTTGCAGGGTTTAGTGTCCCCCTATCCTGCAGAAATCCCTCTTGCTGGCTCCTGGGGTGCCTAGACCTGTGAACCAAGAGAGACACCTTGGAGCTGGCTTTGGGATCTCCTGCCCAGGACAGGGGGATTATTGTCCCGTTACTCTAAACAGACCTGCCTATCACCCTATGGTGTCTGATCCTTTGCTGAGCAGTGACATTCTGATTCAAAGAACTTTATCCATTGAAATTCCACAGGTGAAGGGAAAAGGAAACTGAAAACAGGAACAAAGGTCGTCTGAAAGTGAGAGAGAACAGACAGAGGAAGAACTGGATATCAAGAAGAGAAATGCATTAAATAGAATTTAAAAAATATAAAAATAGACATAGACATGTCAGAGGCAATTAGATTTAAATGCTTCAGGACCAGGACTTTACTCATAAAGTACATTAAGTGGGAAAACACTGGCAAACATGGTTTGTTTCACTGCACTACACAAAGCATTCACTAATTAAAAATAAATAAATCAAAACTTGGATTTCTCCGCACATTCTGGTCTTGCTACCCGTGTAACTTGATTTTTAAAGATTTTTGGTGTCTTCTAAAGCTTTTAAAGTTACCATTCTTTTCAACCAGCTTCAGCATTCTTCCTCGGTGATTAGTCTTTCACATGAGTTAAAGATTTAATTCCATAATGAACTCATCAGGTTATGGGAGCTCCTGCATCTATCATTTATGCTATCCATTTATAACTGAAAAGGCAGAGGTGCACACACGTTATTGCAAAGCATTGCTAACCACTGTACAACCTCTAAGCGTTTTTTAAGGACTTCATGGTTTTGTTTTTCTGCCCACAGTCAAGCTTTAATTAAGACTGTAGTTAACTGAGGCCTCACAGGCTATGTCTTAGTCGCTTTCAATTTGGAAGCTCATCTGTGTCTATATTCTCGATTCTACAGAACAGTTTTCAGAAGGTAAATTTTTCTAGCCAGGGACAATTATACAGAATGTCTGATCTCTTTTTTTCACACCTAAAGGATGGAAAACCAATATTTCTCAGATAATGCAATCATTGTCTGCAGACCCACTGAATYTGGCCCTGCAACACCAGGTAAAGATCGCGCTTGATGAAAAATCACAGGTTTAACATCCTCAGTCCAGCTTCACTTCTGCTCARTATTTGCACCAGATAAAGCATAGTTAAAAAAATCAATTTGAGCAAAAAATATTTCTTCTGAATGAAAATATGAATAGTTGTATCATGAAGAGGTTTTTTCCTGGCTGTGAATGCATAAGTTTTACTACTTAGGCTAAAGCCATGGTTTTACTATTATTTTAATAGAGACTAAAACAACATTTCCACTTTTCGAGCAGAACCAAATGTGTTACAGAGGCATCTGTTTATAGCTGTCAGAGGTCTGGCTTCTCAGCAGGTGTGAAATCACCAATAACTAACGTACCTGCAAATTCCAGTCACGTTTTTATATGGAAACAGTCTGGCTGATTATGCAGACGTGAAACATAGACAAAAGACAGGGTTTTTCCACCAAAGATCTGGCTAAAATTCAACAGATAACCCAGAAGAAATCTCTTTTGCAGAAATACAATTACTATCAAAGCACAAAGCACAATAAAATATATATTTGCCATTTCACCCTTAGGGCTGTTGAAAAGGCTTGGAAATGTGCTGCTTAATATCTTAGCACTGGAATTCAAATTAAGAGCATCTCTTCTCATTTCATAAAACTTCTGATTTGATTTGCTAAATTTTAGTGACTGGTATTTGATGGTGGGCACGTAAGAATTCATTTTTTTTTTTTTTTCCCAGTTAAGGTTAATCAAAACCCAGCTTTCTACATCTAATTTCTTCTTGCTGCAAGCTCTCTGTGTTCAGACACAGATAAAGGGTCATAGCTTTGTCTCTCCTGGACCCAAAATGAAGCAGAGGAACAATTTCACATGCCATTACCTTTAGGACTCTTTGGACACAAAAGCATTAAGTTGCAGCTGCATTGTAAAATTGCAAAGTGAATCTCAATTTTTGTTTTACTTGGAACCCCCTGGACAATCTTTGGTTAAGAAGTCAAGCAGAGAAAGGATCACATAGCAACAGGATGAGGGGGAATGTCTTCACATGGAGAAAGAATGRGTTTAGATTGGATTTTAGGAAGAAATTCTTTTACTATGAGAGTGGGGAGRCCCTGGCACAGGGTGCCCAGAGAAGYTGTGGTTGCCTTTGGATCCCTGGCAGTGTCCAAGGCCAGGCTGGATGGGGTWTGGAGCAGCMTGGGACAKTGRAAGGTGTCCCTGCCCATGGAATGGGTGAAACTGGGTGAGCTTTAAGGTTCCTCCCAACCAAAGCCATTCTGTGACTCTGTGATCCTGATTTTGTTGATCTTGAGCCTCTTGTCATTCAACACAAGGAGATAAAACACTTCTATCACTTAAYCTGGAAAGCTAATGTGACTTCCCACTCTACATGGGGAAAATAAAAAGCAGACCCTCTTATAAAATAAAAAATTCATACAAGAAAGTGAGGGATTTTTTTYCCCCACTCAAATAGATTATAGTGAAACATCACTCACCAAGATGCAATAGTTCATACAGTCCAACCCAAACTCAGACCAAAATTCCACAGTTTCCATGAAAGTTTGCTGCTTTAAAAAAAATCTCTTTTGAGTCTACATCCCTGTTTTTTTGGGGGGCACCACGATGCAGACAGAGGGGGGTACTAATGCTGGGTGCTAAGGGTGACAGCTTAAATAAGAACCATCACTATGTAAATAGTTTGACAGTCATTTCAGTTGCATTCCTTTGTGATAGGGATAGACATCTGATGGCCTGATTGAGAGAAGCACATATTTTAATAATTCCATCATTTTTCACCAGCAGGCTATGAATATTCAACAAAAAATATATTTTCTAAAGTATTTTTTATCCTGGCCTTTTTTTTCTTCCCTATGAAATTAAAATAAAAATGTGAAAGAAGTCATAGTTGCTTGCTCTACATTCCCATTTTCTAATCTGTTGCTGTGGATTTGCATAATACCAAAACTGTTCAATAATCACAAGAAATCCTGGGTAGCAACTGCCAAATTTCACAACTTTTGTTCTGTTTTAAATGCTTCTCTGAAGGGCTTAAAAAAAGACCAGAAAGTGGTAGCCCCCAAGGCTTTATCTGTCATRTTATCCTCTCCTCTGTGACTGTTTGACACAGAATAAAAGATGGTATAAACTGCACTAGCCTGACACCAGGAGAAGAAGATTGAGTACAAAGTTAATAAGAAAAAATTACTTCWGTTCCTTTATCAGATTTGTAATCCTCCACGACTGGAGGAGCACAGGAATTGAGGTCCATGTTGAGGCTCAGCTGCTGCTCCTTAAGATTTATGCTTGGGCAATGATGACAGTTTTGTTGTACCTCTACAATGCCARCTGAAAATATAAATAGATCAAGGAACATCAATCTAGAATCCACCAGGAATAACTAATATTTAAAAATTATTCTTACAGAAGTCAATGGAAATATTACAGCAATTTTAATCAATGTAGTACAAGGTTCAAGGAGAGGGAAATAAAAGATTTTGTTCCTGTGACTGCCTTACACCTGTTCTGACCACTGCTATARTGTTGTGGATTTTATTTCTTCCCAAGCATTTAACAGGAACAAATATTTGTATAGGTGTTACACGATTGTGCTATGGGGAAATGTAGAATTACAAACTAAACTTCATTCCTCAGAAATTGTAATTACTGCCCAGGAGAGTGTACAGCAAGAAGCTGCTTCCTCTCCGGTGTGGGAACCAGGCGTGTGCTGTGCACCTGATCACAAAAAAAAAAAAAAAAAAAAAAAAAAAAAAAAAAAAAAAAAAAAAAAAAAAAATTAAAAAAAAAAATTCCACAACCAGAGAACTCACACAGATTCACACAATTATGTTTGGGATTTCAGAGGTCTGCAAAGACGTCAGAGTGGGGACTGGAGTAAGAGGGACCAGTGCCTGGTAATTATAGTTACATGAGCTGACAGAAAGGAAATTTGAGTTTAGAAACTCTCTCCCAAATCCAGAGGCCAGAARAACACCTCCTGTTTAGCAGAAACAATTCCTTTCACTGCCATAGTATGGCTCCAGATAACACAGAACACAGGCAAAGGGCAGGGTTGTGTCTTGTTCCCTCAGTGATGTGTCAAGRGTTCCAAAGAAGCAGACTTCCTGAAACATTGGAGCATTTTTGCCCACMAGGAGAAGGAAAACCTGAGTGTCCACATGCACAGATTCTTCAGAGAGCAAGCAAGTCACCTGCAAGGGGTCTGTCCTCTAAATGTCTCAATTTCTTTGAGAATGGATGTGAGTTCATTTCCTGGCTGTGCCAGTAAAAACCTTCTGTGATTATAAGGCACAGGAGAACAGAGGCTCTGTAAATGTGAAGGAATAAACTTTCCTTGCCTAAATAACRCAGGGGCTGAGTGTTCCTGTTTGAACTGCAAGCTCTGACAGGGCCAGTTAAAGCAGAGTACAAGTTAATATATCCAGGGGCTGCTACTGGATGAATAATGCAAAATCATGGCAAATGGTACCGGACAAAAAGCAGGCACCGCATTGGACAATGTGAGCTATCCTGAAACCTCCCAAGAGGTCTTTAGTTCTGATTAATCATTTGTGATCTGATCAAATGGAAGAAAGCAGGCTGCCTGGTGCTAATGACTGTTTTCCCTTTCTCAACAGCTGACCCAACAATTGGGCACCCTTCTGGGCTGAGGAACAAATTAATATTCCTCAACTGACTTGAAGGGATTTGAAGACTGAATCAGGCTGCACATGGGGATGCAGCTAAAAGAAGGTTAAGTAGTAGCAATTAGCTGCATACAAACTGTAATTTCATCTTTTGCCTTTTCAGTGGGTTTCACAAACACAACAGGCAGGCTCACATGGAAATGTGACCAAAATATGACTTTTCTGTTGAGGGAACACATTCCTTCCTCCATTCCTGCTTTCTGGGAACCAGGGGGAAGGTTTGGTGCGGACACTTTCTAAAGTTTGTGTGATCAAGCCCTTCAAAAAATCCAAGGAAAAGATACACATTTACATTTGAGTGTTCCACTGGGAAAAGAAAGAGATCACCAGGATGATGAGCAGATCAGACATTCTGTTTGATATGATGCATTGAAGCAGTTAAATGAGACTGTCCATAAAATCTGATTGATGAGTACTGAAAAGATGCTGTCTTGTAACTACAATTTTTATTGAAACAGAAGCTTGTATTTTATGTTTCTTTGTCAAGACTGGGGCTTCTTTAGTATTAAAATATACTAAATACTTCACTACTTGAATTCACAGAGTAAAATTTTTGCTGATGTTTGAAAAGAGCTAGAGGTAACACAGAAGTTCAAGAAATGCCAAATGAGGAAAGCATTATTCTGAGGGATGCAAGAAAATAGAGAAGAAACACTATAAAAAAAAAAAAACCTCTTTGCATTTATCTCAGTTTCTGTTCCAAACTATTTTAATTGGACTTGTTTTATGGTTCAATTCAGTTGCACCCCTTAGTTTGAAAGACARTGTCAGAGGCCTGGTCTACACCTTGATTAAAAACCTGATCAAACACCCTGGGTTACACTGGGTCAGTGTTAAAAGAAATGTGAATGAAAAGAGGGTATAACCACGGCTGTTTTAACCACTAACCACAACATCAGGCTAATTTGAGCCATGATTTTATAAGGATTAACTAATTTTTTTTCCCCTTTTTCTTAGTGGTGATTTTAATTCTTTGGATGTTCTCCCAAATTTCCTCCTATTCAGGGAATTTTAATTTAAAAGTGTTCTCTGCCTGTCTGTGGGGAAGGGGTGGACAGAGCCACAAGAGAAGTTCTAGGGGAACTGTTCACTGAGGGCTGTTGCAGCACTGCAGGTTGTGATAGATCCCTACGATAATTCTGTCAGCATTTCATGGGTGAAATATATYATCAAATTGTGCACATTTATGTCCTACTACACACACAGGGAAAGACCCTTTCTGCAAAGATGGAGCTAGGGCTGCAAAGGGAAACTGTTTTTCAGAGATGCAACTTTCACCTCTGCTTTTCTTCAGCATCCCCAAATTTCAGGGCTTCTTCTTGACCTCTATCTTTCTTATTGCTCCTACTCCCCTACATAGGCCTGCACCTCCAAAAACCACTCAGGAAAGTTATTTATATATATAGATATATAAATTATATATTTACATTTACATTCAAATTTATATTTATATTTATATTTGTACTTATATTTTTTTTGTATTTAGATTTAGATTTAGATTTAGATTTAGATTTAGATTTAGATTTAGATTTAGATTTAGATTGTGCTAGACCAAGTCCTGACCTCTTCTCAGGGTTTTTCTCTGCACGCCAATGCATGGGCAGAGCTGTGGGATTTGCTGCAAGCTCAAGCTGTATTCTACCTTCTCTCTAGTCATGGTCATATGTGAACATCTATTTCCCAACATCTGTTTTTAAAATMAAGTTKGTTTTTTTTTTTTCTGAAATGGRTTCTGGAACACACWGTGAATATCACTGTGTCATATAGAGAAGGGAGTGTTTTGGAGCTGGTCCTTCTCACCAGTTAAAAACAGTGAAGATGGTTAGCAGGGAAATTAACTGGAAGTTTAGTATCTTATTTCTGGTTTACCAATGGAGAAATGACCTCACCTTGATAGCATTTTAAGGAAGCATTTACAGGAGAAATAGAATAGATAGAAGTGCTCATTGTATGTTTCTCTTGTAGAAAAACCTCACAAAGTGTAAGAGGCATTTAATACATACATTTACAAAAGTTTGCTATAGTTGAATAGAATTTACTCATAAAGGCCTGGAGTTATTAATGCACTTCTACTCTCAGTGAAGAAAGGCCAGCTAAGAGACTGTCAAATAACACAGAATGAAATAATTTCTCTTTTTAACCATCCTATAGGGTCCTATGCATGTGATGTAATTCTCTACTCAATTCCACAGAGAAGGTATCATTTCCTATTAGAGTCCATGGGGTGTTYGCATGTGGGTTTCCTTTCATGGACTCCTTAGCATAGCCAGAAAATTCATTTTCTTTCTATAAACTAAATGGTGGAGTTCTTTTTCCTCTGAAGTCATGTAATGTCTGCCACCACAAAAGCAGCCTACGTGCAGCTGACTCTTGTTTTGGAGCCTATTTCCTTGCATATGGTTTTTGGATGGAGGCAAATATCACTGCACTCTTTAACCAATATATTGTCACACAATGATTAATTTCTCCTTTATTTTCAGCATGAAAATCTGTGGCTCGGACCCCCATGTGGTAAAATAATAAGCTGAAAGATTATCCACCACCACCATCTGTTACCTGTCCTTCATCTCACCCACTTTTTCAGGGGCCAATTGCAATTTCAAAACCTGTCAYTGAATGAGTCTATTTTCTTTCAGGTTATTGTCTAGATGACTTCAGTAATTCTACCTAAATGGGGCCTGAAAAAGAAGTGCTGAGAGCAGTGAACACAAGTAATTTATTTGCATAATGCAGTGGAAGAGAGAGTGCTGTGAGAGGAAATTCTCAGGGCTGGAGTGTCCTGACAGTGTTTACAGGAGGGTGACTCCATTGCCTGCTCTGGAGTCACTCCAGAACCAGGAGAGAGAAATGAGGTTTCCAGCATCCCACTCCTCACCAAGGGTATCTACTGTGTACAGTGAGTGAGAGATAATAAACCATTTCTTCTCTATCACATGCTGGTTTTGTCTGCACAGATGAAGTTATTATATCCAAAACATAGGAAAGTAAAAGGGAGAGGGAAAGAAAGAAGGATAAGGAAACCCAAACAAAAAGAGGAATCATATCTTAAGAAAGCATGAAGGGGAAATCAATTTAATAAGTATCCTGTGATCAATATCCCCATTAATTCATACAACTGACRGTCTCCAAACCACACGAACGTGCCCTGTGAGTTTGGCACGCAGCCCTGTGAGCACACGGCAGCCTGGGCTGAGCAACCTTTGCCATTTGAARGATCAGCACTGGRGRCACAGCAGACTCTGGCTCACAGAGCTCTGTGATAAGCAGGAATTATTCTCACAGATCAAGGTAAGGCAACCATGCCTAGGAAGCAAACACACTTTTAGCCTGTGGCAAATCCTACTGAAAGCAGAAAGAATCCGCACAACCACTATTTTTTCTTTATTTTTTTTTCTATGGGTGACACTACAAAGGCAGAAGCTGTRTAACTCCATTTTACTTGCAGCAGCTTTGGAAACATTGCTGCTGTTTCTGAGACAGAAGCAGAAGTAAATGGCGTTTCTTATAGCAGCTCTGGTTTTGTTCCCATCTGAGCAGGAAAACAGCTCCMACCTTTGTGCCTTTAGACAAAGTCGTATTTGGAGATTCCCTAAATACAACTTTGCAAGTTCTAGCTGGGGACCACTCTCAGGGCTGCAAATTTTCCCTTGTTCAAACTTTGCAACTGCATGAGCAGCATGGCATCAATGAAGAACGGCACTTTTCTATGATACATGTAAAATGCTAAACTTCTTTAGTAATTATGTGAAATTTTGCCATCAAATTTTTAATTTTGATAGGATTTTTTTTTTCATTCCAGGCTTAAATAATACTTTTAATACGTAACCTGCCTGTGTTAATTCTCTTCCTTTTTACACAGCCATGGAAAAATRTTYAACTCAGCTGAATGAATGTTGAAGTACCATGATCGGCCTGCWTTTGCCCTACAAGCTGATTCAAATYACACATGCTCTGAGCCACTGAGGTGTGAGCATTTCACAGCCACAAAATCCTCCTCTACCACTTACCCCAGCCTTGGTTCCACTGCCTGGAACATTCCCCATCAGCTTTGTTCTCTAAGTCAGATTTGGGGCACCCGACACCGACTTCTGTGCTTGTTGAGCTCCAAGCACGTCATCGGGACACAACAAGCAAAAAAGCCTGGAAAGGCACTTCATGCCACATGCAGGGAGCTTTGTTTTCTAGATCCATCAACTGGGATTGTTCCCTGTGGGATATCAGGCCAGATTCCCAGTGGGAGCAAACAGCTCAGCCTGGCTGTGCGTGACAGAGCTGCCCCCAAGATGAGCTACTCATGTTTATGTGCAGGAACAAGCTCAATGTCACTCTCATGTCTGGCTGACGATTCAGAAGACCATAACTGTTTGACATAACCCATGTATTTGTTATTTTAGGGGGCTGGCTGGAAGGAGATGGCAAAGGTTTAGGAGTCAATGATCTCCATCAGCTCTACAAACAAGGCAAGACTGCAGGGCTTTGTTTTCTTTTGGGAACTCTCCAAGCATCAGTACTTTGCAAGTTACCCCCAGAGGCAATCTAGTGTCTGTTTCAAGTTAATGTGCTTTGTTTTTCAGGCCACAAATAAAATCAGAACAAAGCAAAAGTTCACATTTGTTTGAAAACAACCCAAATTGTGTACCGTGTGAAATGAAAGGTAAAAAGAGGGTCAAGGAAGCTGGGAGTAGAGGGGGCATGGGATAGGGAAAATCTCTCCAGAGGAGGGAAAGTGGTTTTTAATGCACAGAAAAAGAATAAACTGAAGAGAGGAGAAAAAGATAATGGTAAGAAAGTCTGCATGAAAATAATTCTGAAATATTGTAGCTCTCTTTTTCCTGGAGAGGTTCTGGTCTCACTCATAAGAGGGTCAAAGGGGCTGAAACTACTCTCGTATTTCCATTGTATTAGAGACACATGAAGCAGATGACATCAATAAAACCAAGATACCAGGCCAAATCCTGCCCTGATTACAGTCATTCAACTGATTTAAGAACCTTGTTCAATGTAACCTTTTAATTCTCTGATTCCTGAGAAAGCTACAGCAACAATGGAGGACTTGCATTAATCAGATGTCAAACACACGCATACTTTTGTTAAAACAAACTTAACCATAGGAGGATTTAGAGGATTTCTTTTTTCTTGGTAACAGAAAATATTTGTTTCCAGATCTGTGAAGGTGATGCAGCGATAGCTGATTTCTCYCTTACATTTATGCTGTCATCCTACAGCTGTTTTCTCAAGAATGGCAACAGAGTTAAGCTGCTCACTTGGCTCTTGGAAGACCTATTTTTACAATTCTTGGACTTATTTTTACAATTCTCCAACCCTTTACAAATCCTGAATGAATCTGGTGACAGGGTCCCCACCTGTCAGGTGAGTATCACACTTTCCCCACAATACAAATAGGGCAAAGACAAAAAAAAAAAGTTTCAGTGCTGAGGTATTTTCTGGATTGACAGGTTTTCTCTCCTATGTTGGATGTGTCACTTTGTGAAGTCACCCTCAGAAATTTCCATTGACTACCATGGCAACTGCAGTGGGCCAGTAGTAGCCATAGTGATGGCAGATGGTGAGGAGCTATGCACATGACTGCCACRGAGAATTGCTCACTGAATGCTAAATTCAGTGAGTGCCCTGGATCCAAAGTAATCAGAACTGAGCACAAACKCAGGCAGAGAACAGATTCCCCCTGGTCTAACCTAGCTAAAAATAATACAAATATTTTGTCAGAAATCAAAGCAATATTAAATTAAAACCATATTTGGTGGTATAACCACTTGTTCACTATCAGTGGGGTGATATCACCCCAGCATTCACTGGGCAGGTTCATCTTGCCATGAAGACATGCAGAAAAAAAAAAAAAAAAAAAAAAAAAAAAAAAAAAAAAAAANAAAGGAAAAAAAGGCAGAAGAGCTGATTTGACTGAGAAGAATGCTGACCAGTGGAACTGGCAGGCTCAATGAACTATAAATAAGAAATGAAACCTTTGAAATCCATGTCACTGCCTCAAGAGTGGCTTCAAATCCGTGGTGACCCACAGCCATCACAATAGGTGGGTGAGATTTTGGCATCCTCCTGCCTTTATGKTCTTAATCCAATTATGAACAGTTCRCATCAAGCAGTTAAAAACCCAAACCTGCACTCTCAGACAGCTGGAAAACATGAAAAACTTAAATCTCATTTGCGACATTGAAAGCGATTGTGTCCTTGTCAAGAGCCTGAAATTAAGAGGAGCAAGACTTCCTGCACATCTCTAATAGTGAACMTCAGTGCCTGGGTGTCACAAGGAGGATGGCCAAGGAGAAATTCCATGAATGTGTTGTCACCTGGGAAAAGAAAGCTGGAACATGAACAGAAAAAAAATTTGTATTGTTCCTGTAACTTGTATGACTAATCTTTGCATTATTTATTTTGTTTTTTTTTTTTCTCAGAAACAAAATTAGAAAACTTGACTTTTGTCCAGTTTTCACCTTACCCAAGCATTTTATTTCCTTTATTTCCTTTGCAAGAGATAGAGAAAAAAATCCCTGCCTTTCAGAAGGCCACTCAATGGAAACGACAAAGAGATGCAATTGAAAATCAAAGCAACATTTTAGATAGTTTCCTTTCATGACAAAGTTTCAAGGTTCTCTGTCAAGAAGCAGTGTCAGGCAGGGAGAAAAGTATGCAACACTCTTCTCTTTGATGATTTAAAAAAAAAAACCAAACTAGAAAAAGAGGCACTTCAATAAAACCGCAATAAGAAAAAAAGGAAGAGTTGCATCACTATGGATGCAGACAGAAAAGCAGCCAACATGGTGAGATTAACAAAAGCGTGAAAATGTTTCTCCACACACAAAATGAACACATGAGAGAATATATTTTTGTGCTGCTCTTAGGATTATTTGACAGATGATCTCCCGCAGATGAGCTGGTCACCTACCTGATGCCTTGGTATATTGATTTCCACAAGGAGGGACGCTGGTATAGTGGTGATTTTGTGGCGTGCAAATTACACCAGACCAYGGATATTTTAAGTTCAGCAGCTGATCTTGCATGTTTGGTAATAAATGCAGGCAAAGAGACCCCACTGACTGCAGCAGTGAACTGAACTCATGTCTCACGTTGACTTTGAGATGCAGTTTGACAAGTGCTGCTTAAGCAAACCTGAGCACGTCAGGTATTTTCCAATGATTTACCCACCACAGTCACTCATAACATGAAAGCCAACAATCAGTCATTAGCACGCAGCAAAGGAAGCTTTCCCAGGGTATTATGTATCATGTTTGGACAGTTAGAACTCACAGCTATTATTTATTCACACCACCATAAATTATTCTCCTCCAAATGAACCTGAGTCACGTAAATGCTGACTTGGAAAYGACCAGAGGCCTCTCCTTTCCTGCAGTGTGTATTTTTCCTTTCTAATAAACCTCCTGCCTAAAAAYGGAAAACCAAAGTGGASCTGAGGTGTTTAAAATCAATGCCCTGGAGACACTTTGGTTAACATTTACTGTGTCCCTTTTAAGGSTCTAAATTTGTCAAGGGCTAAAATCATCCCAGCACTGCAGAGCAGCACCACTGGTACCTGTGAGTAACTTTCATGCTGGTGTCAGCATCAAATTATTTTTCACATCAATTATTTTTGCCTCCCTCATTCTTTCTTTTTTTTTAAATGTATATTTTGYCCATCAGACAATACCCAACCAGGCACTCTAGACATGTGTTGTAAATCCAGTGAAGGCTGTGCTAATCTACCRATGGGTAGTCATGTCCTCTTTTGGATGYGRCTAACAGGGGTTGGATTAAAWCCAGGGAAAAGCAGGACTGAAAACTCCCTGAGGGTTGTCATAATCAGCCAGAATCTGAATTATCACTAAATGAATCCATTTTATCATGAAGCCATTAYTAATGAAGCCATTTTACCATGTCTCTCTGGTGGTTCATTCCCACAGACACTTCCACAAAGAGTGGATGAAAAAGATCTCCTCTGTTAAAAGAGAAGGAAAAAATCCCAAACAGCAAAACAAGAAAAATGAACCAAAAAAACAACCTTCCAAAACAACAAAAGACATACACACACACAATCGCCCCAAAATAAAAAAAAAAAAAAAAATCCCCACAAAAAAAACCCCCACACCTAACCAGACTGCTTTCTGCTGCTTTCTGGAATCACATGATTTTGAAAGCAAGGTACCCAGCATGAACTGGCAGAAGAGAAACAGAGTTGCACTCATAGGTCCCAGGGGTCTCCCTGGGCTCATCCTGCTCCTCACTGAAATAAATCARTGATGGAGTGCCCTCCAAGTTATCAACATTGCTGCAGAATTAAAGCCAAGCATTCTAGTGGATGGCCCTTGAGCACAGACCGTGTTTCACCCTTCAGCTTCCACAACAGCTCTGGAGTTACCCCAGTGTGTTCTGGGCCCAAGTATCCCACAGAGGGTGGTCCAAACCACAATCAGGTTGGAAATTTCCATCGAATTTGTCCCTGAGTTTAGTCCTTGCTTCATTGCTCAGTCTTGGATGAACACAGACCATCTCAGGTGTGGTGTTCTCAGAGATATTTGTGCTGCAGCTMCTGTATCTTAGGCAAGCACTCAGATCAGGTGTGCTGTGCTCTGGGGCCACCTGGCTGCTCAAAGCTCTGACAGCTTCATTGTCAGGCCATGGCAGAAGGAGATATCTCCCKAGAAAGTAACTTGAAAATGACTTTATTGCTATTTTAGGCATCACTGACACGTCTTGGGGATTTTCTCCTGCCGACAYTGCTGGGAGAGGAGCAATTCTATTGACAAGCTGTCTCTGGAGCACACTGCAAATGTGATGTTGTGCCTCCCTTTCACATTTTGGAGATGTCTCCTGGTTTCATCTATTTGGCAAAATTTATCTTACACATGCTGGAAACATCCACATTGAAGAAAATTATTGTTGTTACTTAATTCACATAAACACTGCAGAAGGTACTGGCAAGTAATAGCTGACCTCCACTGATTGCTGCAGCCAGAAAATGTCTCTGGATAATTGTTTCTCCAGAGCCTTCCAGCATATGAGACAAGCAGTTTTGATTTAGTTTTGAATATGCGTATCTGTAACTGCTTTGATGATTTCTTCTGTGCTTAGATACATCCATCCCTCTTTTTGTTTCAAAGCAGCGCCAAACCCAGCCAAGCCTCTGKCCAAATCACATAAATCTGGTGTCACCTTTATGTGTCATTAAAGCATGAAGGGACAGACGCTCCTACAGGCTAAAATCAAACAAGATCAATTTTTGCAAGCTCAATAAGACCAAATAAGCAGTGAGAGACAGATCTTTGATTGATGTCAATTGTAACCAATAGTGTACACAAATGAAGGGCATGGCCCTGAGCTTTGGTATTTCTTCTGCAGGACCTCAGCTTTGAACTTCTGAGGTTCCTATTTACCCATTTCCTTGCAGAGAATGTTTCCCATTTAAATAAACACTCTCAGAGCTCTTTACACAGTACAGGAAGTCCAGGATTCAGATTCACCCAGGGTCTTGCTGAAGTGAGTCATTTATTATTTCAGTTAATTGTTCAGCTATACTTATATATTTGCTATCATTCTATCAGGTTTTGAACTCTTTTTTCTTTTTCTTCTCATTCTCAGGGCACGATCTTTGCAGGAAGAGGCTGCAAAACCAAGACAGCTGCTAAAGAAATATGTCCCACACTGGAAAAGCAAATATGCCAGCAAAAGCCTCAGATGTCTGTTTATTTGTGAGAATGTCTGTGGCTACCACTTAAGTGAAATCAACCCAAAGAAGGCAAACACCAACACCTCGGCTGACAAATGCAAAACAAAGGGCTTTATCCCAAACTGAAAGTCCTTTTGTGCCTGCAGAWTGCCTGCAGTCCCTCTTGCAGCAGAGGAAAGCCAGGAACACAGAGACCCRGGAGAGCTCCAGCCACACCTCAGCTTGTGCTCCCATCCCAGCCTGGGTGGGATGCAGCTGCCGAGATGTTTGTTTATCAAACTCCCCAACTTTGCTCATCAGGTGCTGCTGCCGGAGCTCACAGCCAAGTCCTCCCCCATGACCCATCCCAGGGACTCCTGCAGCCTGTGGGGAGCCAGCAGAAGGAAAGATTCTCCCTCCCTGTGCTGAATAACAACTCCATTTTCAGCACTTCATTAACTGCTGCAGCTGCAACAGACTCACTTGAAGCAGGGAAATGAAAAACAAAACAAAACAAAAAAACCAAACACAAATCTCATCAATGCTGCATCAAGTTGCCACATCCATCATTAAGGAAGGCACAATTCTCCACATCGTTTTTAAACTTCTTGAAAACACACTTTTTGCCTCTGTGTTTACAGCTAACAGAAACACCAACTTCCCTCATCCCTCCAAGTGTCATTGTCAAATCTGTCACTCTGATCTGGGCCTCTTGAAAATCGGGATTTCAAAATGGGCCACAGTCTTCTGCACTCTGCCTGTCCCCCTGGCATATGGCCCTTAACCAAAATTGACCCCAAGGAACCTGTGAGCCTTTCCATTTTGCAGCCCATGCAGTCTGGGATTTTCCCTGATCACCTCAACTTTAGGCTACAAAATATAACCAAAGGGTTGGCCTCAGAGCAGGCAACAGCTTGATGTGTGTGTAAGAAAAACAAGTACAGAAAGTACAAAGCTCCAAAATTAACTATTCAGCAAAGAAATTCCATTTGTCTGCAAGAGTTTTGTTTGGGTTTTTTCCATTTTTTCTTTTCTTCTT
>NW_026623474.1:278084-284051 GCF_030028575.1 Malurus melanocephalus
GATTTTTTTTTTTCTTAAAAGAGAGCTGTTGCCTGGGCCATTCAATTTGCATTAGTAAATGAATTATGCACACTAGCTGAGAATCACACTGTGAAGTGATGCTTTGAATGGAATACAGGATGTATTGGATTAGGGAGAATTTAGACTACACAAAATCTCAGTTGTCTCCCTCAGTAGTTTTGCTACAAAAGAACTTTTTTTTCTTATTCCTCCCAGCTGAGACTTTCTGGGTGTGTTTTTATAATTACAGAATAAGAATTTAAAATCTCATAAAGTTGACTGAATACAGAACTTAGGCAATTCATTAGTTTTTCCTGTCCCTTATGAGCTCTCATTTTAAAACAACTGTTACAACATCCAGCCATGTATGATACCAGGACTGGAACTGGATAAAAAAAGGAAATTCAAGAGGTGATTCCCACAGGAATTTTAAGTTGCTGCTCMCCCCTAAGAGGTGCAAGTCTGTAACTCATGGTTTTATATACACACACCTGAAAAATCATGGTTGGATCAGTGAACTCTTACAAGGACCATTCCATGAATTTACCTGGACGAAAGRTGGAGATGGTGATGAGAATTATGGAAACAAATATAGCTGAATAAAATTTATACTTAAATTTGAAAGGGACCCAATGGAAAGACCCCTGGTAAATGTTCTAAGTTATGAACATATTAACTAAATATGTTCAAAACCTTCTACATTTTTACTCTCTCTCAAACACACAAAATCCTCCCCACCCCAATCAAATTGTGTTTGTCTCTGCTGACAGAGATTTTGACAGTCCAGTTTTCTTCATTTGACTTTGATATTTGCTCAAAACTGGCAACTGCAGAAAGGCAGATTTCCTGATTGCCAAGCAAATGGACTCCATCATACTGGCCATGTCTTGTCCACCCTGACATGAAGGGAGACCTCTGGGGGGAAGAGGGCTGAGCATAATGTCACAAAAATGCTGTATTTTTGCAGCTGAGCTGCACATCATTCCCTGCACCCTGTGTTTTTGCAGCTGGAATACCTAATTTGTCTTATTATCCCCAGCGTATAGAATCTCACACCGAATRCTGTCATGGAAATATCAGGACAATACAAATGTGTGTAAACTCTCATAATACATTTTGCCCCTTTCTTTTTTTAGTTGCTGTCACAGCAAAAAACTGCCTCATTCAACCTGATTCAGGGCAGAAATCACCTCTTACAGATCCACGTGTGCTGCAGTGACATGAGCTGARCAGAAGTGGGAACATTGGTACTGGCAGTGAGCTGCACATGAACTGGCCTGGCTTAATGGGACCAAAACCTTGATGAGGGGCTCTAAACACAGGGTTAAACCCTCAGCTAAACACAACAGGGAACAAGTTGGTTGGTGGGGAAGGGGCAGTGATCAGACCCTAAAGCTTCAGCTTTAACCGCACGGTCGTGTGGAGGAASCAGTGCAGGCAAACGCTGCAACCCTGCAAGAATGGGGGTTTGGAATTAGTTCCTTCTCCTTGCCCTCATTTTAAAACAGGATACTTCTAAAAACTTGAGAAATATCATTCTTAAAGGCCAGAAAAATCTCTATGGACTGTTCTGAATTTTTCTATGGCTTAGAGGTGCCCCATTCATCACCAGCTCAAGGTAATCACCCTGAGAAAAGGGAGCACAGTGCCAGCATTTTGAGGGAAATTCCTCTAAGCTCAGGTTCATACCKGTGAGTGATCTTCACAAAACTAACACAGAAAGTGTGCTTCTGTATCTCTGAAGCTCCATCTGCACAAMCAACCAAATGCTAATCATGATCTATGTCCAAGGGGATATTCATTGATCTGAGCACTGTGCAAACCTGTTATAGACTGCAAATTAAATGTCACATTGCATGAACCCACCTGCTTACCCACCAAAACTCAGCTCTCCTTGCCCACATCACATCCCTGAGCACACTCTCACAGACCCTAATTAAAAAAAAAAAAAGACAACAAAAAAACAAAACAGGGAGGCAACACCTACTTATCGTTGTCTAAACAACACCAGTTTCAAAAGCAGAGCTCAAGAAATTTTCTGGAAGAACTTTTTTTGGTGCTGGATGTATTTTCTGTAATAGAACAAGTGTCTCTGCCCAGTGACTGCCAGAGATTTTTCAAGTGAAGATTACAGTCTATTACTCTGAAAACACCTTGAGATGGGGAAAAAGAAACCCCCAAAAAACCTCAACCAACCAACCAACCAAAAAACCCACAAAAACCGCGCCAACAAAAACCCCTCACAAACAAAGAGAAAAATCCCAGCCAATCAAGAAACCCCCAGACTCATTTAAAATATCTACATTGCTGTCTGTTCATCTTCACTGAAATCAGGTTGTCTTCACTCAGATTCTTATCTTGTTTGGGTTACTATGGTGACTGCAGAGTTTTTAATTTGCAAGGAGAAAAGTGTAGTACTAAATGCTAATTGAATATTGGGAGCCTGGGAGCCTCCCAGATGTCTTTTTACAGACTCGTAGAAACATTTACCAGACATGGGAAGAGACTGAAACTTGTGGAAAATGGCAGGAAAAGAAATCACCTTACCTACTCCCCTGGTTTCTATTGGAGAAGATGAMATACATTTTACTTTATAAACAGCAAGTTTGAGGAATATAACAATTTTTCAGTTTGTTTTTTTCCCCAGTATTTCCCATGGAAGAAAATGGAAAAGTCTCACCGGCATTTATAAAAAACTACTGAAACACAGAAAAAATAGCTCCTTTTTTTTYCCCTTTATTTCCTTTTACTCCAACCTGACAGTGAATTTCTCTGAGGGCTTCCAGATTTAGCCTCATGCACTCTTCTGCCTTGGATTCTCTGCTATGCCCCTGTCTCTTGTGAATTCAGAAGCTGCATCTATTTCAGATTAAAGAAGAGGTTGTCTAAAAAAAAAGTTTATGTACAAAAAGGGCAAAGCAGACTCCTTTAGCCTTTGACAGAAGGATGACAGCTCTTCCACCATCACATGAAAGACCAAGGGGTGCAGCCAAACCAGGAGATGCAGCAGCAGGTTTTCACTTTCTGCATTGCCCATTAATCTCTCTAAAACAGGAAAAGCTCACTCAGGGCTGACACCGATATGAATTTTGCAGGACTCTYCGCCGTTCCCAGCTTAGCACCACTAATTAATAGGTGCTCTGCTGAGCCCCTGTGGTTATTAGCAGGGCAGCTCTGGCTGCAGCAGGAGATGCCAAGTCATTAGGAGCTGTGATATCCCAGCCCCGTGTCCAGGAGCTGCAATCCGAGAGCTGCAGCGAGTCTGCCCCATTAGCCCGGTGCCAGAGCCAGGACTGGCTCTGCTGGCTGAGATAAATCCCTGCCCAGCTCCCTGGCTCAGCACTCTGCTCCTGCTGGCTACACAGTGCTTCTGGTTTTTGCTGAACACGTGTAGTAGCCTGCCCTGGTGCCAGGAGGAGAAGGAACCTTGACAGCTCAGCTGGTGCTGTCCGGAGCCCGAGGGGTCCAGGGGACGTGAGTGGCACCTGCCCTCTCCGGTGTCCGAGGGCCAGGCTGGCTGGCAGCTGCTGCGTTTGCAGGCAGCAAACCCTCACTGCTTCCATGGGATTGAGCCCTTAGAGCTCTCTGGGTAGAAAGACAGATAAACCCTGCGAGCTGTGCGTGTGCTTCAGCCTGCACTGCACTCTCGGCAGCAGGGTTACCTGAGAGCTGCCTACAATCCTCTCCTAAAACACCTTCCCCAAACCCAGTTTGGAGCAGGCAGAKCTCAATACACCTGAGGCCAATGCCATGTCTGAATGGCCCAATCCTCAGCATTGGGGCTTTCTATGAAAGCCCTCTGTACTCCTCACCCGCCTCTGTCCTCCAAAACCATTCTCCAGGGCAGAGAGCCTTGAAAGTGGATTTTTTTTTTTCTGTACTTTTATATCTGTATTTTCACGTGCTGTAAGGTGTAATATTTAAGATGCAACCTGTTTGTTCAAAGCAAAGCATAAAATTTGCTATGATTTTCATAGCAAAACATAAAGTGCTGCTCGTTTTCAGAAAAAGGAACAAACGTTGTTTGTCACTTAAATACATCAACAAATCAAGTATTCCAAGCACTTTTTCTGTGACAGCAGGGGAAACAAAAACCTGGAGCACCTTTCTCCTCAYTTGCTTGCTGCTATTTGATGCATTTATTTATTCATTCCAAACTGTGAGAAAAGCTTCCTACATGAGGTTATTACACTACAGAAATCTGTTAAAAAGTTATCAAACCGTGCCATAACTATGTCAAGGTGAAGTGAATAAACAATGCATTCAGGGGGACTGTTCAGATTATACTTAGGATTTAAAATTTGCACCAAATTTCAAATTTGAACCTGATTTTCCTCTCTGAAGCAGTATCTTGAAATACCTTTGCTAAATTAGACAGCTTGATAGGATCAGAGAGAGACCCTCTGGCAGGRTGGCATTTTCTGCTATCTGCTGTGRAAGAWGCASGTCAGGTATTTTTTGAGGTCTCTCTAGACCAGGGGAATWATGTCTGAAGCTGCTTGGTGGTACCCAGACAGATAAAATCAGGCCAGGAGTTACTAGCATGCAAAAAGAAAGATGTTGCAATGATCTGTGACATTTCACAGCAATTTTCAAGACATAGAAAGGATAAAAGATGTTCTGGGCAGAAAGAGATGCATTCCTTTCATTTCACCTGCAAACCTTTCCTGGGCAACAATTTGAGTCTTTCTGTCCCCTCTGCTGGTCCRTTCTTCATGTCACCTTTCCAAGGAATCTAGACCCAAATATTCCCCACAGAACACCTGCATAGATYGAGCCCAAATCTGGAACAACCTGAAGCTGTGAAAGGGAGACAGGTCTCCATCCTCTTTCCTGTACAGCTGGAAGTTCATTGCATTTTGGGGGAGAGGGGGAAAAGGCTTGAAAGTGGAAAGTCAAATAAAGTAATGGGAAATGTTTAATGAATTCCAGATGATTCACCAACTGCKCGGCTAGAAATGCAGAGGGGAACTRACAGACAGAGAAGGAAATGCAAATTAGATAAGCAAGAAAGCAGGAGAGCTGCACAGCCCCAAATTCTCTTCAGATCTCTCAGAAGTCAGTGTTTAGATTTGGCTTTGAATTGACATAATGGGCACATTTGACTTGATGTCTTACTAKCAGCCGAGCCAAATCACAGTGCACTTTAGCGCTCCAGTGTTCTAATAAGTATTTGCTTCAAAGCAGCGGTTCAGATCTCCCTGTGAATTTTGTCAAGTACACATCATATCAAAGGATAAGCATTTGTCAAAGCCTTTATTCAGCCACAAAGCAGGGGGAAGGTTTGTTTAAAGAATGTCAAGTTGCACCTGCTGGCTCACACAGGGAGGATGAAAGGCGCGACTGGAATGTCTGTCACTGTTGAATTTTTATTTTTCGTTCCTTAAAAGTATTTTTAACCGACGTGAAAAGACTTGTTGTATCACAAAAGCAGAATGTTGCCATAAGCTATTCAGAGCCCTTCAAATGAGGAGATAATAGATTTGTGGCTAATAAAGTGGTGCTTGTCTGTGAAGCAAAAGAGTGGAATTAGGCTGGCATGTTAACAAGATGTGCATGCTAAAGGAGCCTGAAGTATTGCACGGCCTTTGCTTTGTCAGACTTTCAAGATATTAACCCACAAATTTGCAGTAAATGTGAGATTGTCCTCTCACCCTTATGGGCAGAGAGTCAGGACCCACAGCCCTCGTGGGGTTTGGCTTCCCTCTGAGTGTGATGGGGGTGAGGAAGCTTTGTTTCTGTGCTTTAGCCTCCCCCAGAGAGATTTCACGGGGACATGGTGAGAGAGAATCCCCTTCCCAGGGCAGGCTGGGGCACAGCTCTGTACCAGAGCAYGCCTGAGACCTGCCTTTGGTACAAACAAATCCAAAGGCAGGTAAGACAATCTAAACTTTCAGATGCCCATGTTCCCTGAGCTCAGAGTCTTCTTGCAGCATAAATTATGAGCATGTGAACAGAATAAAACTG
>NW_026623474.1:284118-314693 GCF_030028575.1 Malurus melanocephalus
GCCATTGCACAGACTCAGCTTTTCTGTGCCTCTTTCCACGYTGCTGGCCAGAGACAGCCTCTCCTCTGTTGCTGTGCAGGGCTTTGGCAAGGTGAGCTCTAAAAAGGATGAGGTGCTGAGATCCTTCTGCAGCTGAGCTCAGCTCCTCAGCACAGAGTCCCGTTAAGAAGGATTGCCTCTGAGGGGATGCAGACCCTGAGCCCGTGTAATAAACCCCAGCTATTATCACAAGAGTCCATGGACTGTCAGGGAATAGAGCACAGGGCTGCATTTGCTGCGGTCCCACTGCACTTTCTCCCCTTCTTTGCACAGCAAGGGATTACAGAGTGGAAAGTAACATTAGGCAGCACAATCCCAATCAGCCAGCCTGAGAACCAGCCCCTCAGAAAACCAATTAGAGAGGATCCTCTGGTTTTTGTCATCTACATTATTAACAACTGCCCTCAGAATTGTTTCCCAGGCTTTGTCTTTTGCTGTTCTGAAGTTCATTTTTAAGTTAGTGCCTCTTTTCACCTAAAACACTGCAGTGGGRAAGTGCAAGTCGTTTCTGATTTGCAAACAACCACTTAAAAGCTAYTGATTACTTCAGAAAAAAAGTTACCAAATCAGGGTTTTTCATTGCTTTTCAGGTGTTAAAACAGACTGCTTTGAGCAGCCCTCAGAGACAGCTGTGCCCTGGAGACAGTTTATATTTCCTAAAACCTCAGCAGAGGAGATAGGTAACTCAGAGCTACTGATGGCAGCACACGGAGCATTTCTCTGTGAAGTTACCAGCCCTAATTAGAACTTGGCTCAAGGAGAGCGCTTGGACCAGGTACAGCAAAACTCTGCTGCATCCTGAGTCCAGACACAATGTTTAGACATGATCCAATTCCCAGTCCAGCCTAGCATTGTGCTCACTTGGAAGGGGCTGGGACTCATCTCTAATTCAAGCCAGCCTGGTCGGAGGCTGTCCAAAGTTGCCATCTGCTGCCTGATCTGTGGCCTGATGGAAAGTGTTTGCTGTTCTGCCTTGCTCTTCCAGAAGGAAGCTGGAAGTACCAGAAATATCTGCAACCRGTAAAAAACCCCAAAAGGGAAAATCCCAGCACAAAGTTATACCTACATCTAGTTTATTTAGCAATTTATTTTTCACTTTTTCTGATTTATGTACAGGCTAAAGCATATCCCTCACACCTCCAATTCTTGGTCCCTCGAATCCCTTCCCAACATGTGTACATCTCTAACTGTACATGGAAAATATTACAGGATTCTCTCAGGAATTACACATTTCATTCATCCACATCCCCTTCAGCTTTGAAAAAAGAAGCATTTTTTTTTTTTTGTGAATGACCAGACTGGAGCACTGGATTAATGAATTTTCTTAGCTAAAAGGGCTGTAGACTTTCACAGGGTGCACAGTCCTTGCCCACTCCCTCAAACTCAGCACAGCATCTTGTGCCACAGGAAGATTCTGCAAGACATCATCTTCGCTAGGCTTCCTACAGGATAAAAATTATTTTCCATCATCATAGCCATAGAAATCCATGCCCAGAGGTGCCACAACAATGGGAACAGGGTAGAGRCTCCTCAAAGGTACTTGTAGCAGAAAGTAAGTGTAATAAAAGTGGTAGGAGAAAGAAGGAATTTAGAAATAAAATGTACTAGAAACTACATGGCTCTTCTTGCCCCGCTCTTTCTGGGTACATTGAAAAGCAAGGAACAGAGAAAAAACTCCCCCAAAGCAGATTTTTTTTTTTCATTTTTTTTAAAGTTTAACCATGTATTTTTTTCTGTTTCTGATGAACTAAACATGGTTTTACTAAGTCCCTTTGATAGCAAATGATATTCATAAAGTTTTCTGTCTGTAATATAAAATTCCTCTGGTTATAAGGCTTAAGAACACATTGTGAGCTTCAGCCAAGGCTTATCCCATGACTAAATCATGTTCAGTTTCCTCTGCTGTATGGTTTGCCTTAAGCTGAGTATTTGTTCTGTGCTTTTAGCATCCACAGACAGTTCCATCAGGCTGTGCCAGCGATACAGGGAGGCTAAAGGCAATGCCAAAGATACATAATATGGTAGGAAATTTATATATATATATATATATATAGCCAGATAGAAGAGAAGCTTTATTAGCATCCTCAGCAGCAGAACAGATACAATCCTTAATGATTTGTGTTGAGAGGGAATTTAAAGGTTTAGTTCCAACACCACAATCAGAGGCAGGRACACCTTCCCTAGACCAGGTTGCTCCAAACCCAATCCAGTCTGGTCTTGGTACTTCCAGGSATGGGGCATCCACAACTTCTGTGGAAARSCTGYTYCAGAGCCTCAACACYCTSACAGTAAAGAATTTCTTCCTATTAATTCATCTGCATTGATGGGAATGGGACAGAAGAGACCAAAAATTTGATTTCTGGGCTGGTTATCTCTTATCTCTAAGCTTGCATCGTGGCAGGGGTGTGCATGACTTGAGGGTTTTTTGTTCCTTTTTCTCCTCACCTGCTTTTTTTTTTTTCTTTTTTTTTTTTTTTTTTTTTTTAATCCAGTGACAACACTTGATGCAATTGAATCTCCCCTCCCAGCTCTACCTTTTCAATTGCACACACAGCTCGGCAGGATTTTTCTAAAGAGGGATATTTCCAGCTCTAGTATCCCATAACAGCACATCCCAATTCCTGACACAGTTCAAAAGTCACCAAACTGAACCATTGGAGCTGAAATTCATAAGCCAGCTTCTTTAGCAAAGATAACTCCCATGRAAGCACATCCTGGGACAAGTTCACCCTCCTGAGCCATTCCCGGCCTCTAGGAATTTATGAAACCATATTTAACAACTTTTAAAAACATCTTCCTTCTCCTATCCATTTCTGGATTTGGGACCTTCAAGGCTCACCTAATTCTGTTGATAAATTAGGGAAGTACATACAGTATCATGATGCTCCACCATYTTTGTTTCACATTCTCCAGGAATTCATAAAAAAAATTCTCTTGATGATAACCTTTTAATCCCCTTTGCTTTTCCTTATTAATCTCAAAGTAAACAAAAATATTTATCTCAGTCGTGCACTTATCCAAGAATYTATTTCTTAATTATGACAGAGTAATTATATTTTAATTGGAACTCTTCCAAGAACCTACCTTTCACTRGGCTCCTAGATAACCATATGAATATTTTTTACTCTTGCATGTGACAAAATCAACCTTTATATTTAAGGACACTTCTCATGCACCATTTCTGGGTGTCTGGCAAACAAATATCTCAATAGAGGCAAAATTAATATCTGGGTGCTTAAGAAAGGAAGCTTGTATCAGTTAAGAACATGCAAGGTGAAAATGGAAATTAAAATTAAAGGGCCCTGAAAATGTATCTTGAACTGATCAGGTTTTCTTTAGATAGAGCAGGGCATTTTCCTTGTTATCTTTAAGAACATCATTTCTGACAGGAAACATTTGTTTCCTTATGGTCTGGGCTAGTGGACCTATGTTGGGATTAAAACTGAAAAAATTAGGAATGCTCTTGTTTTCCCCTTTTAATTAGGAGAGTTGTGAGCCAAGCTCACAATGCAATAAAAATGTAATTTGTGGCAAAACAGAGGAGGCATTGCTAAATTAATTTTTATGATGCACAAACCCTAGGGACAGCAGGGGGACCAAGCAAGGAGCACAAAACTGTTTGTTTGTTACTGTTGTACAGATTTCAGCATAAAATTAAGTCCCTCGGAGAATTACTGAGAAGCTGATGATTTTGTGAAGTTGTCATTCGTCAAATAAAGAACATTTCTGTTTCTGTAGTAGCCACAGCCTGATTTCAATTATTTCCAACACTTATGAAGAGCTCCCTTCTGAGATTTGTTTGCTTTGCTGGTTTCCCAACAAGAAAACAACACAAATTCAAATTTTTAACTGAAAGATACAGTTTTATTCTGTTTTTAATTGCAAGAGATCTCTAGGGGAGTGACTCTCAGAGCATTATGAGCAACTTTTAAAATCTAAGTGAGATGAAGGTGGTTCAGTGACAATTTGGAAATCTGATAGGACAACTGGRAGCTGTAATCTGCAAATTCTTTGAGTTTCTGTAGGAATATATTTTTTTGAGAGCGGGATTGATAAAAACCAAACAACCCCATAATAACTATCACTATATATATATATGAGAAAACATGAGAGATGCATCGAGATTATGAATGTTGAATCTCATATTTTCTCTAATTTATTATTAGTGGCTTGATGTGGGACAAGCACTTACTGATTATTTATCTTATTTGAAATTTACTGAAGATGACTTTGCTGCAGCAGAATTTCTGCCAGCAACAGGCTCCATAATCATAAATATCTCTACCAAGATAAATGAYAGAAAGTAATGCTAATCCTTTCATTGCAGATGTTCTTTAACATCTATAAAAACGCATGCATTTAAAAATTTATATAGAATTGAATATTTTCTGTGACCTTCTTCAGGATCTTAAAAYGTTTTCTGCCCCTTTGGCCTTTAAAGGGAGCTGAAAGTTCTACASTGATAGAACTTTTTTTCTGTGGAAAACTTTAGGCCCAAGTTCCTTTTTTTTTTTGCTACTGAAAGAGATTCCAACATTTTCCAAGTGCTACAAGCAGCTGTATCAGCCTTTCAGTTTCCTGGAACCCTGTGAGTGCAGACAGATTGAGGAATGCTTGGAAACTTTGTAATTTTTGACTTAGAAAGCTAATATTTGCCAGGTTGGGGAAAGAAGGGAAAAAAAAAAAAAAAAAAAAAAAAAAAAAGAGAAAGAATGGTGGCGGTTATATCACTTCTACTGTTTTGGATGGGTAATCCTAGAATTACTAATTTAATTTCAATCTGTGGTAATTTTCAGTGTTTAATCAAAGCACTGCTTGGTGTTCTGTCTTAATGCAGATAGGAATTAGACACACAGAGGTAAAAATATACCCACCCAACAAACTCAAACCTATAATTACAGCATTAAAAGCAAAATATCTGAATTACAGCTGCCCTTTGAAATGTTGACTCAGCCCYCCTGTAATATTAGCATTATGATACAGCCTGTAATTATATACTGGATTTTGTCCCCTAATAGCACACCACCCATATGATTACACAGGCCAGAGGTGTTGTTGAGGAATGAATATTTGATATTTTCCTATATCTTTGCTGTTTCAAACATGACCCTGCATTGCTTTCATTGAATGAAGTTTAAATTCTTTCAGTCTATTTATATTTTTAAAAATAGTGTACTTCATTAAAACCAATTTGAGATTAAAAGATCATCAAGTATATTGATGCAGACATTTATTTATTTTAGSAGTAATGTATCTCTGGTTTGATTTCAATACTTCTACTGGAAGGTAATGCATAATTTCCCTGCTTTTATAGTTCTCAGTCAAAATATAATTATGGACAGTTTTTTGTCTATTCCTTTTTGTGCAGTGATCTTTTACCCTACAGAGGCTTTTTCCCTCATGGTTTTAAAACAAATGAAATAACAGACAGCCAGAATAGCTCCTGTCAAAACAGCAAACAAGATTCGTCCCAAAATGAATCCAGAGTTCATCTCTAATCTGCACTGTAATCCACTTTTCATCAATGCCTGTCATTATATCATCTGTTTATGGTTCATTTACATTAAAATCTTGCAATTCTCCTATTAAACGTGCCTTTTCCAATTTTTTACCAGTTTTCATGACTGAAGTTATAAATATCAGGCTGATATACTGTGTTAGACAAAGGATGTATGTCTGTATGAATTTATCAGCGTGACTAATCTTGTTTGATTTACAAGTGTTCTATAACAAGAATTTTTCTATTTATTTCAAGATATTTCATGGTTACTTCAATATTTTTTTTTGATCCTTCAATAGTATAGATTCATATAAATACCTATATTTAAAATGGAGAGAGAAAAATGACCCATGTATTTCTTTTATMATTTTGGGAGAGGGGGAAAGTCAAGACAAAATGTTGTGGGTTTCTTTATTTTTTTTAATATCACATCTAAAGAAACACCCATGCTGACACTGGAGCTTAAAAGTGTCTCCTCTTATTTGTTTATTTATTTATACAACTGAAAAGCCTTTTCTTACCTATTTTAATACACAAATTCTGAATTAGACTTTAGCAATTCTTGCTTTATCTTTGCACATTTTGATTTTGGATTTGAGATTTTGGAGATTAAATTCCTCTTGCAGACCCACAACATTGGATCACCACATTGSGGTAATTAAAGACATTTTCGCTCATCCGAT
This sequence comes from Malurus melanocephalus, assembly GCF_030028575.1. Lineage (NCBI taxonomy): Eukaryota > Metazoa > Chordata > Aves > Passeriformes > Maluridae > Malurus > Malurus melanocephalus. Next base: position 290,341 of record NW_026623474.1, read on the forward strand.
ACCAGAATGTCAAATATTAATCCAAACTTCACATCATTCAGCCTGCCAAAGTTTGCCTTTCTCAAAGGGCTAATCTGCTATTTATTGATTTCTGAAATTTCAACTRAGCAAGAGTCAACCATCAAATCCAAAGTTGTTTTCTCCATCCAACTCTTTTCCTGGCTTCATTACTGTACGGCAAAGCACTATAAGATTTACAGGCAACAGAACTTTTTTCAGACCCCAATGACATCAAAATTATCCCAATTTTTAAACAGAATATTCTATTCTTTCCTAAGAGTATTTTGTGTCCTGTTCTAGTACAATGCTCTTACAGTTTAATTCCACCTGCAGCCAAGGAAGAGAGCATGAAGACCTGAGCAAATTTTCTTTGAGAGGAGAAGTTTTGGAAGCTTCAAAAAGGTTCCTCAGAGGACTGCCACAGATTTTTACACAGAGGTTTCCTCTAGGACAGCCAGCTAAAGAAGAGAATTTCAAAATACCAATATAATTTGAGTACAACATGTATCCTTCCACTGAAATACAAAATTTACAAAAAATGATTCCTCCAATCTTTCTATTATTCTACAGCTGTCATGGTCAGGCACGCTCCTGTAGAGGGAAGCAGCTCCTCAGGTATCTGGGAACAGTCTCCAGAAGGGCTTGGAACAAGATCCTTTCCTAAATCTAATTTTTCACTCAGATTTTATCTGGTGTTGAATAAGATGTCTGTTGTGATTTTTGCATTCTGAAGATCAGATTATTTGATATACTGCAGTGAACTTGCCTGTCTCCCYTCTCAGGATACAGACATGGGCAGAAAAATCCTTTTATAAAAAGCCTATAGTTTGACTCTGGCAGGATGTTTTCCCGACCTTAAAGATCTGCAYGTCATCGAGATTCAGTGATTAATGCCGCAAAATAAAAGTGTGGAGTATTAAATAACTCAGCAGACGATAACATGAGGGGACAAATGCAATACTATTTTCCCACCCCGACAGGGAATATTACTCCCTCTGCCCTGAAAGCTGGTGCAAGAAAACAAATATATATATCTATGTATTGGGTAAATTTGCTGTCAGTGGAGTGTATAATGCCACAGGACATGGAAAATCATACTGTTCCCACACTGGAACCTTACTGGGGCCAATATATTGGCAATATAAGGATAAACAAGAAGTGGTGCATGAAAAAGTGTGAGAAACTCCAGCGGGCTGAAGTCTTCTGGCACAAACAAATGAGTTTGGCTCCCTCTCTGTGATCCTGGCTGTGCTCAGCCATCCCTGTTGGGACATCAGGAGGGATCCAGGACTAACACACACAATTTCCACCTGGGATTCAGTGCACAACAAGCATTTTACGTGAGAAAGTGAAGAATTGCTAAGAACTTGATAAACATTTGTGGAGTCGATCATTGCGTGCCCTATGCTGTCACATCATTATTATAAACCATGCTCAGTGTATGGTTAAAAAGAGCCAATTATTGYTTCCATTTCTGACGTCTAACTCAGATTTAACTGAGAAACTGGAGGGTTTGGGTTTTTGAGGTTCAGACCAGACTTATCCCAAAACAGAGCAAGAATTCAAGCCAGAGCTACTGCATCTGTTCTTATGTTTCTGGCAGTTGGGTTAAGGATAGCTGAAGATAATAATTTTTTTTTTTTTTTTCACAAAGGTAAAAGAACACCTCAAACCTAACAAGCATGAAGACATCCCCATAAGCCTTATACTACAAACAGAAGAAATGATCAGTGTGCCTTCAGAATGAAAACKGAAAATTTGGTTACCAAAGGCTGAGTAGAAATAAAAATCTCATCAGTTCATCTCATTTACCCTTCCATTATACTCCCAAGGTAATTTTTCCCCAGTCAAGGCTGGGAAAGAAAAAAAGCTGAAGAACGACCTCTATGCTGACTCTCAGACCAAAACGAATTATTTAGCTTCACATGCACACACATACGTATACGTATTTTCATATGTACATATTTTATGTCACTCTTTTTCTYCAGCACCTTTACTTTTCCTGACACTTAATTAATGGCATGTCTCTGATGTCAAAACAAACATAAAATATAGCTGCATGTAGGGAATGCAAACCCTAATTAAGATGAAATTTTGGATACAACATAAGACAAGYTTTACATTTTCATTGGGAAAATACTACAGTTTATAAAATATTCCCAGATGTGTCTTTGACTCTCTAAATATCTCTGTGTCTTGAAAAACTGCAGCTTAAATTGAAAACTGCAATAGTCATCTTCTGTGCAGGAAGTTTCCCCTCTTGGAATCTTAGACAATATTTACCACTGGCCTGATTCCACTGACTTTGGTGAAGCTCAGGGTGAGGTGGAGCACACCATCTTGAAAGCATTAAAGTTGTGGGAAATAAATTCAGACGTAATTGATTTTGCTTTTAATTTACACTGAGGAGCAATGATCCTAATTCTGGACATCTTGAATCCACCCCAGGAAACTTCAGAGATAAGAAATTGGAAGCAATAAAAAAAAAGTCAACATTTATTTACGGTCAGATTCCAAAACCTTAGTATTCAATCAGCTTCTTCCCCCTCAGTTCAGTAGGACTATTTGTCAAGTAAAATGTTACTTGGCATGAGTAGATCAGAAGCTAGTCTGTGTCATTTCACCATGAAAATAATATTTATAAATACATATAGAAAGGATTGTGCAAATATTGTTGGTTACTTGTGTATAACTGGAGSCAATCACTGGGTAAAAAGTAAACCTGACCCCTCTACCCCCAATAAAATCTTGAAAATGGACACCTGAACTTTTCTCAAGACTCCAGAATAAATCCCTTCTTTTTTCACAAATGTGACAAATTTTATTGTCATAATGCTCTGGCAAATTTGAAGTTCTGCAGGATTCTCTGCAAAAGACCCCKTATATATTGTTAAAAAACACCTGTGTGGGCACTCCTGGTAAAATCCTTCTAATGGAAACCATTTGTGCTAAGCACACTCTGCATCCCAAAGGGGGAATAATTAAAATCAGTTWCTCACCAGAACAAAATGGAAAATTTTAAGCTGGAGCATCCTGAAAGACAGTGTGCAGCCTTTGTTTTCATTTAGCCACACAGYATAAAGCAGTGATCTTGTGCCTCCTTTAAGATGCCAAGAACACCCTCCTAATACTGAAAAAGTCCTGAGCCAAAGGCTGAAGGTACCAAAAAGCCACCACAGGCATTTGCATTCTCTCTATGAACTGAGTGAAGTTTAAAYATTTTGCTGAGACAAAGGTAGCAGTAACTCTGTGTTTCTGTTTAAATTTGTGTGCTCAAAGGCCAAGTAGTGAATATATTGAGTTATACTCCCCTTCACTTTTCCTTCAGAGGGAAAAGCCAAAAACTCCACAGGGATAAGACAGTGGCATCGGCAAATGCAGTCTGAGCCCTCCCCACACACTCCAGGACACCCTGAATCCAGGAATTCAATTGTCTCAGCRTCCCCAGGGGAGCCCGATAATTTGACTTGTGCCCTGCGCTCTGCTTGTGAAAATAACTCATGCAAAGCTCTGTTTTACATCAAACCTCACAGGAMATTTTCCAAGTCTTCAAAGAGATCTTGGTTCTGATGGGAACCCTTGCTCAGAACAYGGGTTTAAGAACAAGGCATGTGATATTCTGCTGTGTCCTAGCCAGGCTTTGWGGGTCCCTGTCCTTTTGCCTCGTATTTTTTAACTGGAAATAGAAATCTGGTTTTCCCTACTGCTGAACATTAAAAACAGCTGAGAAAAGGGACCTGTTTCTCCCAGCTTGTACACACAAACTCATCAAATCTGGAAAACCAGAGAAAAACMCACTTCTTATTAAACCTGAGTTGTTGTTGCTTCTCTTGGTCAGAGTAAAGCACACATTTCTTTCAGCCTTGTCTTCACAAATTGCCCACCTTGCCTTTCATGCAAATTATGGAAGAGTGAYTCCCAACATGCTGATAATTTCCTGGGATTTTTAAGCATCTGTAAATCACATGCACTATCTCTGAACAATGATAAAGAGCTAAGAGAAATTAAAATACAAATCTACTGGGCTTTTTCAATATTGAACATTTGGCTTTGTRTAATTGATAACTTGGGAAATTCTAGAAATTAATGAAGGAAATATAATTTGCAGTTAGGAAAGATTTAATGCTCATGATCTGAGATTGCCTAAGGATATAGTTTAGTTTTGGGTCAGGTTCATAAGCAGTAGATCTGAATGCCATTGTCACCGAGACAGTAACCTAAAATAGGATAATTCTGAAGAGATCAGGCCATAGAGATGGAATTTGATGATCTTGATCTGAATAAACTTGTTGTAAACTGAGTTTCTTTCACAAGGCTTCTAGCAAACACAGATGGGATATAACATTCTCATTTTAAAGTAAAAAACATTATAAACAGACTTAACTCCTAGCTTCACTGTATTAAAAAAGTTTGATTTCAAATTCTGGTTTTGATCCATCAACCAAATGTTGTTAATCAAACTTTGTGGAGTAGTTTTTTTCCAAGATCAGCTTTTCAGTCTGCTCTGTTTTAAAAACATACTGAAGGACTGCGGGAGAAAAATATTTACCAACCCAAATTGACTCTTGACAGCAATATTTTATGCCAGCTGTACAGAAAAGRAGTACTAACTCTGTGCTGAATAACCTCCTGTTCAAAACTATTCTGAACTGAACTGGGAAAACAAGCCAGTAGGGAATTTTCTAACAATTGCTCTTCTACAAATTCAAAGATTAATGTCAGACTTCAAATTATTTTTTCACTCATTCCTCCTTGAATTATTGCTAAAGACACTAGAGAATAAATCCAACAGCTACTTCTGTAATCTTCACATAATTGAACTTCTCAAAGGAACAGTGAAAACTCTTCCTACAAACTAGAGATGATTATAAGCATTGCTTTAGAGAGACCTCCTTCTCCTTCCCTGTCCCTCAAAGCACTTGTGTGATAGCAAGRCAATCCTTTGCAGAGGGTCAATCAAATTGAAGTTGTTTAAAGAGCTGTTTTCCCCCTCAGATCCCTGAGTGTTTAAACTCAGATCACTGCTGCTCTTCATGCTCATGACCTGCCTGATGGCTGTTGTGGAAAGCAGAACCTCCACTTGAAATCTGGTGGATATTCTGTCTCAKGTGACAAAAATCAGCTCACACAGCATGGGAAATAATTGCCAGAGAGTTTCTGCCTAGTGATTGTAATTACTGTGTAAGGGTCAGTCAACACATGCAACTTGAACCAAATTACAGTATCCACAAATGAAACCATTTAATGGTTTCAGGTGTATTTTATCTACTATAAAATAGATTTATAGGGGAAAAGATATATTTTTTCCCAATGTTTAAAATAAGAGATTAACATATTTCATAAATATCTATCATTTGGCAGATGGTGAAGACAAAACCATCCCAGATGAAACTGTCTCCAAAAGAATGACCACTCTTTTTGTTTAGAAGGAAAATTGGAAGGTATTTTCTAATGAAAAATTCACAGTCATCAGTAATGCTTCTGCCTGTGGCCTCAAGACCGCAAACAGAGTTGGCCTTTGRCTACAGAGAAGAGACATCTAAATCAGACTTTCTTATTTATTCCTGGGTTTTAATTTTGTTTAATTGTTTAAGAAAGCATCAATTAAAATAAATAACATATTTGCCTATAAGCAAGTACAGGACAGTGTCCTTGAGAAGAAATAATAGACTGACATGCACATTTCAGTTATCACCTGTGGAGGTATAACTGTTAGAGCAGCCATCCAGCTTGGGGAACTGGCTGTGAAAATCAAAAGTAGAAGATGCAAAAGTTTCATTAAAATGTTTTGGATAAGAAAAACAGGATCCAAGCACGCCCCAGAGCACACCTCTTTATGATATGTCTTCTCTAGATTCTTGGATGGGTCTTCTCCATCATTTTACCACTGGCAAATTATTTCTCAACAATCACAGGTGGAAAGAAAATAAATTGTTTTTCCATTGGWGAGATCTGCCAGGTTTTTCTGTGAAGACATCAGAGTGTATCAGCCATGGAATCAGACAAGGAGATACAACACAGAAACCTGTATCTTGCCTGTCATGATGATCATCAGTGAATACTAGAGGGAAATATTGAAGAATCAAAGCAAATGCAGTGCTYCTTATCTTATCCTTGAAGAACAGATTAGAAATTCTGCTCAATGAACTGGTGAACCATTGTGTTTAATAGTTCATGACTCCTTTGTGGGTTTGCCTAATCCTTTTTCGATCCTATTTWTGTTTTTGGCCTCTGAAACATCCTGATAAGATGCAGTGAATTTCCATTCAGCAATGTAACTTTTGTTTAGGGACAGCAAAATTTGGATTTATCCAGTGCTATCAAAAGCACTCTACTCCAATAATTTAGTGTATTTCCCTATAAGCAATCCCAAATCCTTGCCAGAAAAAAAAGAAGACCAATAAAATAAAAATAAGCACTGAAAAAAAGAAGTGTAAAGACTCAGGAAACTGGAAACAAGAACAATATATTTTTTACATGGCTATATTAAGAAGAAAATAATGAGATGCAGAGTTGATCTCATGTCAGTCTGAATATCAGTCCAAATTTTACCTGAAATTAAAACTTTATCACTTCTGTTGCTATTSCTGATTCAGATGTGATTCTTTGTGATAATTTAACTTTGTATTTCAGGATAAAGTTTGCAATTAATACAAAAGCAAATCCATGCTCTGATGCCAAGGACAGAGCAAATTTATGCCTAAGAATGGACTGGGGAAAATGACTGGGACAATAAAAATCTGTAACAGATTTTTACTTTGCACATGCTTGAGTGTTTTGGTGTATCAAGCAAGATTGCTCAACAGCTTGTTGAATTAATTTTTAAGTAGTTCTATTGGGAACACTGAAATAAATGCCTCAATGCTTTGCTAACCAGATTAGGAGATGGAACACGTGCCTAAGTGGTTATGTATCAAAAATAAGAATTATATTTTTGTTTTGTTTTCCACAGTGCACTTTCTCCCTGTAAGATTAGGTATTAACTTGCTAAATAGATCAAGGACTTGAAGAGTTTGTGGAAGTACATCCAGAAATTAAAACTTTGTCGCTGACTGCTCCTTCTACTTTTGACTCAGCATCTACATATTTATTTAACACAAAACATGATCTTTTTTGCTTTCCTTGGACAGTTTCATTGCCAGCTCTGGGTTATAATAACCTCATCACATTGGGAGCAAAATAATCTGAAATAAGACAACAGAACTTTTTGCCATATTTTGCTATCACATTTGGCTTCTCTACCAGCTGGCTAATTTATATGTTCAATGATATTTATATTATACAAAAATGTTCAGTTTATTATTTATTGCACAGTTGATCTGGATCTGGTTCTACAAATGTCAAACTGATAGAAAAAAAAATCATTTCAGTTAGACCATTTGGTGTTTTCAGGTTGCAAAACTAAATTGGGGGAAAGAGTTTAAGGTTGCTATTTGCATTTAAATAAGATTTGATGCATGGAGATTAGAAGAGAATATTGCCCCTCACATCCCATTGTCAAATCCTGTGAGAAAACCTTATGTGGGATAGAGAGCATCAAAATTTCAGCAAATAACACCTATAAACAGTTAACACTTATAAGAGATAGCTGTTAAGTTGGGTTTCTCTGTGTTACTGACCACTTTCATGGGAAATCTTCTATTTTGAAATCCAATTAGCAAGTTTGAGAGTAATTAAATTTGAGCTGCTGTGTCTGTCTGGCTGGTGACTCTTGGCACGGCCAGTGCCAAGTGGGGAGCTCAACTGAGCACAGAAAGACAATTTTTATCCCTGTGCTCTTTCCCCTTTTCYTTTTCAGTATAATAAAGCTGTTCTTTTCCTGTTGGTGTTTTTATTGGAAAATTTTTGATGGTTTTCAAGACATGGAGGAGTTGGCTTTCTTTAGATTTGATCTCAATTGCCTGATTCTGTTTTATTGGCTACAAAASCATGAATTGTTCCATAATAAAACATTCTGCTTTTCCTTTAATGTGTTTGAAAAAATATTTCTCAGTGCAGCATGCCATGGTCCTTTTAGTCCCTTATCTACATTCTCTCTTCTCCATAAAATCCTTAGCATGAATTTGCTGTTCATGACTGTTTCCTTCCTTATTTTCCCTTTCTTGCCTACTTTCAGGAAGCAAGAGTAGATCTGTCAGATGGCCTTTGTCAAGGGAAAGACAGAGATGAAGTTCCTTTTGCTTTCCATTTCACAGCATCCCTTATTTACTGTCTATTGAAAAAACACACCAGTCACTTCCCGTCATTAAACARCACAAACAGATCCACTCCCCAGAAAAAGACTGCAGTTGCTGAAATCCAGTATCTTTGACTACTTTGGATCAAAGGCAATCAGTTTCTATTGTATGTGTTGGCTCCAAAATAAAGGCTTCTAAAAACTGTAAAAGCAACAAGCAGAAAGCCCCAAACAAAGGAACAGAACCCCCCTGAGCGAACAAATGTAGCAACACCCAACTTCTTGAAGAAGCCGTTTGTGAATCCAGTGYTCTGGTGTTACAGGGAATTTGAATAACTCTGTTAATATTCATGCTCCTTGGCAGCTCTGCTGCCCAGGAATATGACAACTGTCAGAGCCTGGGAAGTCACTCACTCACTGCTGTCACAAATCTGCCTCAAAACAAAGCCACCATATGTTTATGCAAAGAGACGAGTTACTCTCTTGGCTCCAGTGCATAAAGATGAAATATAGAACATTCATCAAACAAGTATAACATAATGCTTGGCTCTCTCTCCCTTCTTCCTCTATTAAATTAACTTCTTTTTAGAAGATTAATATTTTCATCCGTTTTGCAGCATGTCATAAAATMTGGAGTAGTATGAACTTCCAGGGAAACAAAGATCACGGGTCGTGGCATGCAACAATTATTCAAAAGACAACAAGGAGCAGCAGATAGCATATGATCTGGAGTGCGCTGAAGCATCTGGAATTCAAGTCTGCAAATGCAATGCCTGAGCTCCCTTTTACATGGAATTTGGGTGCCCGATTGACATTTTATTTAAAYAGTCACTGGAGCTACTTCAACTTAGCAGCTCCTCAAAAGGAGGCACAGAAATAATGCAGCCGAAAAGAAAAAAAAAACCTCATCTGATTTTTATTATTTGTGAAAAAAATGATTGTCTATTACTATCTTTGCTTTAATACTAATCATAAACATGAATATATATGTTCAGAATAGGCTTGCCTTGCTTTGTTCCAGCTACTTGTTTCCATCAATCCCCGGGAACCAACGCAATAATAATACCCTGTCCAAGATGATTTATGATCTCACTCTGCTTATGCAAATGCCTAACTTTCAAATGTGAATCAAACTACTGYGGTAATGTGCCAAACAACTTGCAAAGTATTTAAACAGCTGACTACACCTGTTTCCACTTTATAAATGCTTTCAAGTTTGGGCTGCTTTGATTCAAAGCAATATGTTGAGCTTAGAGMTTTACTATTCAATATGAAAATTAAAGTTGCCTTCTCCTGGGTATAACAACGTGATGAGGTCTAACAGCACACAGAGCTATTACAATGCTGAGGCTCCACTGTCTYGGCCTCTCTGGGTGGTTCTGGGCAGAGCCAGGGAGGGCTGTGCAGTCTGTGTGCAGGAGCACCTTCCGGCATCTGCGCAAAATTAGCACCAGGCTGGGATGTACCTGTTGGCCTGATTTGTCAGGCAGCTTGGCAGCGAGCTTGGAATCTTTAAAATGGCATTAAAATAGCAGTGAGGGCTGAGCCTCAGTTCCCACTTTGTCTCTGGCTGAATTACGTTACTTTGGTAATTAATTTGATAATTKAAGCTAATGCCCAACATAGGTAGCCATAACTTCATATTACCGTAGATGAGATGGGGAAAGGGTGAAAGCAGATGTTGACCTGCACAAATCATTGCCATGACCTTGACTCTTGCTGCATCCCTCCTCTCCCTAACTGTCAGGGTTTCTCCCTTGTGCAGAGAAGGGACAGAACCCACATGAAAAGTGAGGTTCAGGTGAGTGCTTGCTGCCTCAGCTGACCCTACAAACCACCCTTGTAAAGGCTAAAGCTTGAAAAACAACCAAAGAAATCTCCACAAGTGTATCCTCTCAGAAGAGGAAATGAGGTAAATATTGTGGTGCACATAACCTGAGGCTCAGGTTCAATGGTCAGACATAAACAGGARGGCTTTATCCCTCCCTTGTGCCAGGCTCTCAGTGCACTCAGCTCTGGGAGGTCCTGTGTGCCTCCCCACTGTGCAGATGTGCAGRGATCTGCCTCCAAAGCCAACTTCACTCAAGCTCAATCCTGAAGATGTGAGCAGGGCAAACCAGACACAAAGTGTACAGGCAAATAAAATGCTTTTAATTAGACAAATCATGGCAGCTGCTGTGCTGCCTGTCACTTTGGCTGACAATGCCCAATGTGCTTTGAAAGCCACCCTTTCTGGTGGGCAAAGATTAGAATAAGGCTTTTTGAAAATACTGTGTTTTCAGCTTTCATGCTCAGCAACATTGCACAAACGCAGTCCATAAGACTTGGAGAAAGGGAAGAAAATAAGTGTCAGCATTTTCCAGGACATCAAACAATCTAGTGTTTATATATAATTTATGATTTTGAAATACCTGTCTGGCCAATGTTGGAGTTAGTTGGGTCACTTATGGAAGCTACATCAGTTACTTTCCAGACAGTCTCGGCTAAATGAATATATTTCGTTTGAGGAACCACCAGAAATATGTAACTGGATTCTATACTTTACAAAAGCCTTTTTAATTGGAAAAATACCTTCCTCCAGACAGGTTAAGCTCTTCGAAGAGGCTGGAGAATACCACAAGACAATCTGATGTAAGAGATGAAAATATACAATATACAAATGGATATGCATTCCATTTTGCCTCATATTTGACAATTTCAAGTTTTGCTGGATTATTTTGTTCTTGTTTTTGTGTGGTAACACCTGGGCTGTTTGGATAAAACTGGTACCCTGCCTTGGTGGAAAAGCTCWCTGTATTATATTACATGAGCTAGTAAAAGAAAAGAACATAAAAAAGCCCAAAAGCAAGATAAAACTCTGCTGGGCCATGCCAGTTCCCACCAAAGTTTGAAATTATTAATTTCATCTTTTTCCCTGCTGGGCTTGGTCTAAAAAGTTATTGCCTATTTCGTCATTACACTTCAGCATCTTCCCCCCCTGCGGGAAGCTCTAGACATTATCCATTTTCCTTCCAGCTGCCTCGTGGGCTCCAACTCATTCACTGCACATCCCCCGGAGGGCTGGAGCCTCCTGCACGTACCCAGGCAGCTCACAACACTGAGCTCAGCAGCCACAAGCCGGGCCAGAACACCAGATCTCCCRCAGAACAGACGGAGCAGGAAAGGGAGCATGGCAAAACCAACCTCCTCAGTCTGGCCAACGCAGCCCGGCGAGCAGCTGAGCCCAGACTTTGTGCAAGAGAGGGGAGTGACAAATCCAAACATCTGACTCAAGCAGCCTCAGAGGGCCAAATGGATGTATTCCCTCCAATCTCATTTCTTGGAGGCTGCCCCTGGGGGTCGAGTGGTTCCAAGAGAAACACTCAATCCAAGGCAAAGGATTTCCACATAAACACTCAGCACAAACACACATTCGTTTTTCCATAATAATTTGAGATTTCATCTCATGGCCTGTTTGTGAGCCCCATGACTCTGAGTGACCTCACTCCTCTCTCACTCGCTCTTGGGTGAAATGCTCCCTCGTTACAGAGGGTCTGCAACTTCCACTGATTTTTAAGAGCCTCAAGGACTGAAAACGATCTCCATGTAATCCCATCCCTCYGGAATACCAGGCACACCATTCCATGCAGCCGTTTCTGCTCAGTCCATAAACTCACAATTGAATTAGGAGTTGTTCTCCTTCCCCTGTTCTCTCAGGGGACACTCAAACATGGCCAAGATACTCCAAACAATATACATTTCACCACTGCTTATTCATTACCTGGGTGATTTTTTTAGTGCTCTGAGGGGACTCCTTTTAAAGAGTGTCCTTTGCTTCCAGCCCTGCTTCAGACAGCAGTGATGAGCTCTGGTAAGGACACAGCAGTGAAAAAAAAAGGATTCTACCAATCCTACATGAAGAAAAACTTTATMTCTCTGCTGCCATAATAAACGAAGGACAGCAGAACTGGTCCTTATTTAAATGATCTAACAGAGAAAATTGTGCTCTATAGCCCCCCTGTTTCCATCTCTGATTTAACAGACATTAYAACCATTATGAGTGACATAAAAATTAGTGAAATAAGTAGAGGGGATTCTTATTTCATCAGAATTTAGTTGCAGAACTCAAAGAGTAGAAAAAGGAATAAAAAAGTCATGGATGTGATGCAGCCTTGGATTGACAATCAAACCCAGAGCCAGTCCCTAAGCCCTYTAACAAGAGATATATTATACACATTATTCTATATTAATATATATTTTTAATGAGTTAATGTTTCCCTAAAGCTGAAACTTAGGTTGCTTTAGCCTTTAACACAAGACAGTTTAAATTGCAAGCTAAGTGTATTTTTTCATTGCATTACAAATATCTGCCCATCATCCTTCTTTTCTTCTTCATAGTGATACCTGAGCAGCTGTGATTAGTGGGAGGAATAGTGTTCCTGAATGTACAAAATTAATTGCTTCTACCCGCATTGTTRTCCCCAAGTTTATGGCTAATTTGCTCTTGTACATAGTTTTCCCTCTTGCATGTCTGGGAAGGCAGAGCACAAAAAGGGAATCAGAGCCTGGGATTTTGTCTGAGAGCCATTAGGGAGGTTCTAACAGATCTACGTAGGCATGGAGACCTGTTATTGCAGAGGTCTTCTAAAAATTAATAGTAATATTTGTTATAAAGTGAACGTACCTCAACACCAGGCTTTGCTCTAAATCAAACCTTAACTATCCTCTCTTATAAATAAATCACCATACAGCTGGARGAAATGCAGAATTGTAAATGAATCTCTTGTCCAACAAGAAATCTCCACATAGTGCTTTGTAAGATCCCTCCATCTTACCCAAGCTTGTGYGTGTGGATTCATATTTTAGGTATAAATCACATTCACACACAACAAACACACCCACTGGATGGTCTTACAGATTCAAAAGATTCTCTGTCTGTTCTTTTAATAATTCTCCCCTCCATACTTCTGTGGAAGTAAAAAGGTTTACAGATACTTGTCAAAACTGATTAGAACTGAATGGGAACATTTTAATATTATGAATTAAATAGGAACATCCCTTTCTACGTAGGAGTCAATRTTGAATTCAGGGAAGGGCATCCACCCACTTGCTGTCAGTGCTTCATTCCCTCTCTCGCATCCTCATTTTAATGTGGAGAACTAGCTGAACACAAAAGTTATTCACCAATTGCTCGCTATTCAGTGAATTAAGGGAATTAAGTGATTAAAGTGCCCATGTAACCAGTAATTTTATAGCATATTGAAAGTCAATCAAGTTAAGCTTCAAAATCAAAACATACCCTGGTATTTTTAAGTAATAATATCCTATTTATTTACCATTTATTGGATACTTACTTATTTGCATTACATAGCTTTTGCTAAACATAAAACTCAGTGACACCTTGTTTATTCTCAATATATGCCGCACAAAAACTCTCTATTTGTCACAAGTAGCTGTGAAACTGTTCCACYTGGCAGCATGAGGCATCCCTCTTATTCAGTATTTACAAATGAATAAATTATTTAAAAGACAGAGAAAAATTAAAATTGAAAATAAAAGAATATAAAGTGTGGAATAAAATTAATTTTAACTGAAATTCAAGCTAGAGTTCAAGGAGCTCTCTGCATTTATTCTTCAATATTTTTTGGTTGGTTGGTTGGGGTTGTTTTTTTTTTTTTTTTTTTTTTTTTTTTTTTTTTTTTTTTTTTTTTTTTTTTTTTTTTTTTTTTTTTTTTTGGTTTTTTTTTTTTTTTTTTTTTTTTTGTTTAAGATTATTTATTTAAAATATCTGCCCAAAAGCTGCCTGGAATGAAGGAATCCACACTCATCTAGGACCTGATCAAATGTCACTGAAATCCTTGGCAATGGTCAAACACATTTCCACTTGTTTCTTTCAAAGGCACCATCATGATCTTGGCAATTCAATATTTTTAGATGTTACTGGGAAGTATTCCAACATCCCMCTGTCTGAAACAATACCTGCAGTGCCTTTAAAAAAGAAAGGAAATCCATTCTCCAAATGGAACTGAGCAGGTGTGCTGTTGCTCTTGCAGAAGAATGTTTCTTGTATGGCACTAACTCCCTTGGGAGGGTGGGCTGATRATAGGAATGGCGGTAGGGCTGATAATGGCAGCATTGCTTTCTGTTTCAGACTCAAAATTTCAATTATTGGGGAGGATTGCTAAGCACGGAGGAAAGTGGGAGTGAAATGGACGTCCTGGAAAGAGTGCACCAGAAGTCTGTGAAGGTAATTAAGGGATTGCAGCACCTGACATACAAGGAGATTTTGGGACAGCTGTAGCCATTAGCTCTGAAAGGATTTGAGGGGATCGCAGGGGGAATAAGTGCCTGAAAGGAGGATGCAAATGGAGTTGGGCCTTTCTCAGTGGTGCCCAGTGAAACTCCAAGCAGAATCCTACAGTTGTGTGGTTTAACCCCAGACAGCAATTCGGCCCCACACAGCCATTTGCTCACTGCCTGCCAGCGGGATCAGGGAGACGATAGCAGGATCAGGGAGACTGTTGGAGGAGCAAAAATGAGAAATCTCATGGGTTGAGATCAACAGACAGCTTAAMAGGGAAAACAAAAGCTGCAYACACAAGTGAAGCGAAACAAGGAGTTGGTTCACAGCTTGCCCTRCGCAGCAGGGGCTCAGCCATCTCCAGCAGGGCAGGCCTCCCTCACACAGAATGGTTATTTGGAAAGATAAACACCATCACCTCAAACATCCCCACATCCTCCTTCTTCCCCCTTTTTGTATCCTGAGCATGATGCCACGTGGTCTGCGATATCCTTTGGTCATTTGGGGTCACCTGTCCTGGCTGTGACCCCTCCCACCCTCCCCTGCACCCCCAACCTCCTCCCAGGAGCACGAAGAGCAGGAAAGGCCTTGGCTCTGTGTGAGCTCTGCTCAGCAACAACAAAAACATCTCTGTATCATCAACCTGTGCTCAGCACAGCCCCAAAACACAGCCCCACACCGGCCACAGGGGAGAAGATTATCTTTACTCCAACCAAAACCCTGTCTTTGCTCAGGGATCGTCTGCCTTCACCTACTCCTTGTATTTCTTTCTTGCTTTTGGCAGATTATTTTGCTGTCAGACASACAGAGCAGGGTTGCTTTGCAGGATGTTCCTGTTGTATCAGACAGATTTTGGGATCTCCATAAAGTCACATGTGCTTGGCTTTACAGCACTGGAGATCCAATAAACCACAYTGAGTCTTCCTCAGTGGGGTTATGCTCAAATACCCAAGCACATCTGTTGCTTCTTTCTGTTGTTCTTTTCCAATTCTCTGCTTATTGAAGTGAAAGATAAATAGAGTCCTGGATATCCTTTTAAGACATCACAAATTATGTACAGCCAGTTTTTATGCATGGTAAAACAAACCAAGACTTTCTTAGTATTGTCAGAATTAGGAAGAGTATTTTTGGAGATGTTATAACTATCTCATTCTGGCAGAGCACAAAACTGCTTCCTCAGCATTTATTGGAGAAAAAAAATCTGTTTTCAATGGAGCCAGAGCTTCATATGCCTAATTCATATAGTCTGAGCAATATCATAGAGGATAGACTTCTTTTTTTTTTTTTTCTTTTTTTAATGATAATAATAAAAAAGGCTTTGTTTTAAGAMCTGGCCATGAACCAAACCATATCATGTTCAAAGTTTGTGGAAAATATCATGAATACACAAAATCCAGACATAGTCTATCTTTCACTGATTTAAGCTTTAAGTTTTGTCTTGTACATTTAGGAAATATGGAAAAAAAAATCAGATAATAAGGAAGAATAGACATTTTCTAAGATTTAACCAACAGGTTGAACCTTTCTTAATTAGTATAATTCCTCTGCACATCATTTAGGTATTCCATAAGGAGCACAATTAAATTGAATGTGCTGCATGATTTTTCCATTACTTCAGCCTTTCTCACAGCTCAGCAAATAATTTTTTTTTACCCAAAATTGTGTATGTAACACTAAAACTCTTTCCCACATAGAGTTGTGAGCCTTAAAATTTAAAATATTTGAAATTTCCCATCCCATTAGAAGAGAAYGCATCCTGTCCTCCTCTTTGCTGCAATGGAGACTCAGCTATGAAGAGAAAATCTACCCCTGACACAGGATCTCAGGCAACAACTGACTGTGGACAAACACCGTGTGCTCACACACTTTGTTAGATTAAAAATCAGGCAAATTTTCACTTATAGGTAACTTTTTAAAACCAAAACAATCTTGASTCCCATCAAAGGATATGCAAGGAAGTAAAGAATAGGAGTGGTGTGTGCCATTAAGCCAATCTTGGTGAAAAAAAATCCAT
Source organism: Malurus melanocephalus (assembly GCF_030028575.1). Classification (NCBI taxonomy): domain Eukaryota; kingdom Metazoa; phylum Chordata; class Aves; order Passeriformes; family Maluridae; genus Malurus; species Malurus melanocephalus. The sequence continues at coordinate 306,811 of NW_026623474.1, forward strand.
CTGCCCCAAAGTGGCTTCAGAAACTTCTTACCTCGAGGGATGCCCCAGCTGAAAATGGATGTACCAAAGGAGTATCCTTAGCACAAAGAAGCCCACAGTATTCTTTTCTACTTGTTCACACACACTCCTCTTCTCTACTATGATTTCTTGCTGGTAAGAACACTTTTCTTGGCAAACCCTGGGAAGGAACCTCCTCCCTGATGCAAGGCAGGCCACCAGAAAAAGCAGGTGGCRGTTGTGAGCAGAGGATGAAAGAAATCCAGAAGAGAAAGCTGCTTGGGAAGTAACGAGTACAAGTGCTAATTTATTTTTTAATGATTAAAGAGAGATTAAAGCCAACAGCATCRTGATTTTAAGTCTGCAGCTGGTGAGTTTCTTTGTTGCCTGGTCAATGAAGCTGAATTATGAGACTGAGGGAACTTCAAAAGTGTTAAAAGATGCCATAATAATGAAGGGAGGTCTATAATTATGGAGAGATTATTGCATATAATACTTAAGTGGATTGCATTTAAACAGCCTCATCAAACCAATTTCCAGTAAAACTCATTGATGGCACAGATGAGGACTTCAGGTGGGAGGATGAGCTGGAGGAATGGATGAACACTTAAGGAACAAAGTCCTCGTTTTCATGCTAATGTCCCCGTGCAGCTCCCAAGACGGGGAGAGAAGCAGTCTTTGTAGAACATTGTGACAGGAATGTGGCACGGCAGGGGAGGAGGAACCTCCTCTGGTGTGGTGATGAACTGCTTCAAACCAGCACAAAGTTGTTCCTGAGACAGCAGCAGCTGTAAGCTTTCTGCAATCCCAGCACATTTTATTATTACTGCAAAATAAAAGCAGTCAGTATCTGTCTGGTATGATCAGAGAGACAGAGATTCATCAGGGAGTGGGATATTTTGATGTTCCTGTCTTTCCATCCTTCCCTGGTTAGACAGGAAGAACAAGACATATTCTCACAGGACCACTCAAAAAGACTTGTCCTCCCCTGTGCAGAACGGCTACTTGAGCTCCCTGTAGTGTTAAAAAAATGTTATTTAATTTATGTTTTATGCAAGAATATGAAAGAAGCCTCCTCCCAAGCCTCCCTCCAGCTCTGCTTTGGACATTCTTCATCATTGTCACTTCTCTGTGCTCATCATCTTCCTCTGTGTCCTGCYTCACTGGAACTGCTCTGCCCAGCAAAGCCAGGCACAGGCCCTTTCCCTGCTTTTTGGGCACGTGTCCCGCTTCTTGATCACAATAARATCCTTGGGGCAAATGCTGTAGCTTTTCTGTGGATAGAAGACACAGAACACACATCTGGAACCCGCAACACTGAGGGATTTTTGCTGCAGTGTGGTGGGCTGGTCTGAGGACAGAGCCTGAGAGGGAATCCCTAACTCAGAGAGGTGCTCTTCCACCCCATCATTTATTTTGAGGCTGCATCCAAAGAATGTCTYTATTCAAGTAATCAAGCTTCTGTTGACTTTAGATTATTTCTAGTGAAAGAAGCTGGTATGTAAATCCCCAGCTCCTATGAAATGTATTAAGGTAAGCAGGTACCATAAACTGCATTCTAAAGCAACCATATCATGAAAAGAATTGTCTTTTTCTGTACTGTTCTAATTCTTGGTGCCACACTTTACTCTCCCCAAGACTTCAGATATCTCAAGTCCAGAAAAATCTGATTTTTTTATTCATGTTAACAGAAATCCCCACTTTTTTGATGCTATTGAAATGGAACTCTTGCTKCTATACACAGTCTTCGGTTATAACAAAGATGAGTTGATTCATTAATCATGATTAAATTATGATCAATTTACTCCATGCCACATGTGGGGCTGTGCAAGCTTTTGTGCATTCAAAAAGTCCTTCTCTCTGAGGTCACAGGCCTCAATCCTGCTCAGAAATAAAKCCAGACCATGTCCATCACCACCATACAGGCTTTCCCTGACTCAAGCAGAATTTGACCTGGAGTTATGTGCAYTCCTGTAAAAAAWAAAATAAAATCTAAGCCAATAGGGTAAATTCTGCTGTTAATGCCTGTCAGAAGATTGGTTAAATACTTATTTTGTTATATGGGGGAATGCAACTCCTCGTTTGCAAATGAAGCAGCACATGCTCCTTCCCACCAGGAAACACTCATTTCTGTTCTTTACGTGAGAGATTTAATTTACCTCCCTGTCTAGATTTCAGAYTTTTCTTCATTTTCTTACACAAAATAATGCTGATTGTTCTCTTGAGAAARGTTAGACAACTTCAGCTTCAACCAGGGACCACAGTCTCAGCTGCCATCAGCTGATGTTACACCAAGGTCAGCAGGACAGCACAGATTTACAGCACCACGATCATTCGGAAACAGGACTCAATCCCATCCATCAGTGTTTCCTACTTTGCATCATTGTTTGACACTCACTTCTGAAGACAAAATACAAAGATGAATTGAGCCCTCCAGGTTTTTTAGCTACTGAAAGTTGCACTACTTAACAATGTAATTAATCTTTTCTGGGAGTTGTTTTCTCAATCTAAAAGAGGAGTTGTCATAACATCAATTTCTGCTGGTTTTTTTCTTTTCCTTCCAGCTCTGCCCTTTTGCATAGTTTGCTTGTTTACACTTAATGTTAATTCCTCTCATTAATTTTGTTCATGTTTTTGTTAGTTTTCTGCCTAAACTGAAGCTTTAAATAGATAGCTGTATTGATACAGTTAGTTTAGAGGGGTGAAAGATGTTTTTCATAGATTTTTAGTGAGAAATTGAAAATCACACACCAATGTAACCATATGGTGTCTAGCACAATGGATCTTGACAAGTTGTTCTTGCAGACCACAAAGTTAATCTGAACACTGGGAAGTCCAAATATCATCACATTAATTCAAAAATCTGCACACCTTSTTTTTCATCAAAGGCTCTAAGAAATTGCTGGTTTTAACCCTTTGGCTTTAGGGAGGAGCAGAAGGCAATACCTAAAACTATTGCATCCCATGATAACTGATTAGGCAACAGCACACCCGGAATAAGAAATGAACACTAAAGACATCAGTTTGATTTAATTTTGGCACATTTTTGATTTCTAGACTGAGTTTGCAGCCATGTTTCTCCTTCTCCTTTCTAGTTGTTTCTGTTCAGAGATGATTCTAGATTTCACTCAAAAAAAGAAAATAATCTAAGCCCAAACCCATCATGAAACAACTCTGAGAGGCAGGTTCTTTTTGTGTATTACCAGATTTATCCTATTTATGCTGAARTTCAGAAATAAACTTCTCTCTCAGCAAAATTAACTCAAGTTTTCTCTTCCGCTCATGCTAACACCTCTATTAAACTTAGAGGAATGCTGATCACACACACAGAATTAAACCCACACTTAAATACTTGAAGCAGCTGGGCCTGAGAGCCAAATTTTCACCCACAATATATTTAGGCATCTCTGTTCCTTCCTCATTTTTGGCAGCACCAAATGGATGCAGATTTGTAAATATTTACCAAAAATGTACTGCAGCTACTGTGACTGTACCTGTGGGAAAGGTTTATGATTTTTATTTCASAATGGTAAAACAGCTACCGGGTGTTTATGGAAAGCTGAGTTTGACTGAAGTACAGAGAGGAAGATCTGCAGTGTCTCAGTTGGCACAGGCACTGACATATTTGCAATTAGATCTCTCTGTAACACCAGCTTCATCATCAGTCCATCTCCAGCCTTGGAGAATAACTCATTAAAAAGAGACCCAGAAGAAAAGGCAGCTCAATAGTGTTCTCAGTGATACATAAATAAAGCTGCCTTGTCATAGCAAATTCCGTGCAACTGGGACAACGGTTGAGAGCTTGCATTGATCTAGAAACGTGGTACCTTGGGACACAGAGGAGGGAAAAACCATTTAATCACTGRCACGGGCTCTCCATAGTCTGGCACTGAGCTCATGCCAGCAGCTGTGACACATTGGGTGACCCCAAAGCCAAAGAGCTGTGCACTCTGAAGGAGCATGGTGGCATGAATCTGGTTTAAGGGCAGACCAGAAAGATAAAYCCAACCAGATTTAATCTGCAGTCAACTGAGAAAACAGTCATTCTCCAGCTATTCTCTCCTACCCTTTGGTTATTACAAACACTTCTGGAAAAAACCAAACCAGCTGAGCTCCTGTTTTGAATAACAGCCTTGCAAGGAAAGATCTTTGCAGACCACCTATGCAGGAAGATTATTTAATAGTAAATCAATTATTAGGTTTGATRAATATTTGCATGCACAATATCTTCACTATTTTTCCCTTTAGACACCATGAAAGCTTGGATGGGAGAATCTAATTTTACCATTTAAACCATTTGATTGCACCACAAACATGGAAGAGAAGTCCCAGATAGCTGCCCTGCAGGACGATGCATAAAACCAGATAAATCACCCAATCACCATCACCTAAATTTCTCATTACTCATTTTGAAATTTACAGCAGCTCAGCTTTCCTTTCAAATACATCTTCCAGTTGGCTCTTTCCCCTTAAGAAGAGCACAACAGGGTGCCAGATTTTTTTGAAAAGCCATTTCAGCAGAGTGTTTTCTTTACACATCCTGCTGGATTGCTTAAATGTCTAGTCAGATCTCAATCTCCCCTAAACCCCTCATGACACTGATTTGCTCCCTGACATCTCTGAGGTTTCCAGAAACAAAACACAGGATGCTGCAGGTACGGCCCAAGGATTAACCTGCTTGTTGGTATTCGTGTTCCAGCACATCCCCTGACAAACAGAATACTCCAGGGGACAGAAAAAGAGAGAGAATACAGATTATTTTGATCACAACTACATGTGTCTGGAAGACTAATCCAAAATTAATTAGATCTGGGCTGCATAATATTCATTTGGATTTGTAAACATGGTGACAGGGGTATGGGGATTATGCAGATAGAGAACAGATAAGGTAACTAATTTGTTGATGATGCTTTAATAATGTCACAAATGTACTCTTTTGTCTTAATAATTGCTAAAAATAAGGAATATTTTGCTGCAAATTAGTGTGTGTAGACAGCATTTCATTAAAAATGAAAATGTTTTATTAGCAAAAATGAGATAGAGATAGAAATGGTTTTAGCAATTTTTATTTAAATTACATTTAAATGAATCTTTCCATTTGGTATCAATGTCATTAGTTCATAGCATTACAAGAGTTTTAAAAAGCCACCTTTCTTAGCTGGATTACTGAGTTATTTTGAAATAATTATTACTCCCTATCCTTTTTTAAACCATAAGGAAAACTTYCATGTGCTGACCTTGCACTATTGATTTAAACAGCAGTACAAGAGTCATTTAATTTTTAAGCAGTTTCTCCCCACAATCAACTGAGCATCAACCTTTGCGTGCCAGTACAAGAAAACCCAGTGCTGTTTAATAATGAAAAAAACCACCAAAACCTAGTAAAGACCCCAGCAAACACAAAAATACCAGGACAGCTGATTATGTCCAGAGAAACAAACAAACCCTATCCCTAATTTCATGTGGCTTGGGAAGGGTGTTGGGGAAAAGAAGTCCTCCTCAGGGTTCACCTGAGGGGTTGGAACAGATCCTGATGGATTCCCCGTCTGTCTGACACAAAGCTTTGATCCATTTAGGGGGGTGCAACAGAAATAAGTAAAGGAACTATGAAAATAGAAACTGCGAGCACTTACAAATTTGTTAACAAAAGTGCTTTTTGCAGACCAAGGTCATCTGTGCTCAGTTGCTAAATTTCACATCCTCCCACCCCCTTGCTCCCCATCAACATGATCCAAGYGAGATAACAATCTCCACAGCACTGTGAGTATGTCCCAAACAGACCATTCCTCATTTTCCTTTTACAAACGGATTAGTGACGATTCATGACCCTGTTCCAAACTGCTCTGAGCAAAGACTTCTTTTATTAAAACTATTTTAAAAGTTATCCTGTTGCATAGATATTAAAAAACTCAGTCATTCTACATGTAGAATTTTCAAATGAAACTGTAATACAAATATTTCAAAGAGGGCTGACAGGAAGCAAGTTCAGAGAGCTTCACGCTTGCCAAAATGTCAGACAATGACAATGRAAGCTGAGAGAAGATGAGAAAGATAATAATTCTTGCTTAATGAGTAAAACCTCTGAGACAGATTTTGTGCTGTGCCTGTACAGTCCCAGTGCCTCTGCGACCTGGCTTTCTTTAGGCACTATTGCAATAAACAAATGTGTCACATCAGGGCAGCTGCACCAGGAGAACAAGCAAGAGGGAAAGTTAAGACGTGGAAAGATTCCCTCCTTGTCCCCCACAGGAGAGTAAAATTCATTCTGTAAACACTTTTGACACCTGAGCACAGTGTCCCCACAGAATTGGCTTTTTTGTGCTCCTCAGTGCTTTTTTGCCCATCATCCAGACACTGTTTCCTTCCTCACCTGCTGGCTGGAGCTTCCTTCAGGTCTCAGTGCCTTGGTCACCAACCAGGTGACAGCAGACCCCTGAAATACCTGCTGCAGCTCTTGGCAGGCTCCAGGCAGAAGCTCCACTCTATTCTCTYAGCATTTATTTCACAGAAATAAGTAGGAAGAAACCAAACTAGAACAAATGTTTTCCTTTTTAACATCAGCAATGGCAAGAAAACGTGCTGATCTAATATTTAATACTGCTGAGTGCAATCCAAGGGGGGTTGTGCAGTGTCTGAGCAGAGGGCTAAGATAAAAAAAGGTGTTGTCAAAGGAGAAGAAACAAAATAAGGATGTAGTGGGACTTACTGCGTTGTACACAAGTGAAAAAAAGAACAAAGAATAAGTGCTAGTCAGAATTTCTTTCGGAAGAATATTTTTCACTGCAATATTTCCCTCCCAAGAAGCCAGYAGATATCAACTCCTAATTTGCCTGCAGCTAGCTCACCATCCATATACATAAAGTGTTTTCCACCAAAGATTCTTCCCTCAGTATGGAACTGGAGACAGATACTGATACAAAGCAGTCCTGACAATGAGATGTTAAGCACAAAAGCCTGGATTTGTGCAGTTACTTCCCATAGCTGTGCTAGAGCAAAATTATTCCAGTGAGGATCTCCAAATATCCATACAGTTAGGAATAAAATTTAARAAAAATCAGAACCACAAAGCTCATCAGAAAAATCAAAACTTTGGGGAGCAAAATATGCTCAGAGTAATTAAAAATATTTTGCCTCCTTGGCCTAGAAAAATGCCAAATCAGTCTCAGTCTCAAGCAAGGCAAAAGCAGCAAGTGATATGATGGGGATTMAATGTCACATCACTTAACAAAAGAGACCCAAACGGAGAGCCAGGGTTCTCYTGTGGAAGTGTGAACTTGCTCTGGGAAATTTAAAATTTCTCATTGCAAAGACTTTTRCACYGGTCTAATYGGAAAGCTCTGAACTTCCTGTGAAWATAATAAGCAGTAGGGTGAGTAAGTTCTTCAAAAGGGGCAAGCCCAGAGAGCAGGCAGCACGAGCAGCTTAGGASGGGGAAGAATCAGGTTTCCCTTGATATCTGGGGCCAGGGGAGATGCATTTCACTGGGCCCTTTGCCTTGCATTTGGAGCAACAAGGCTGAAAAACAAAACCAAAAATCCTAACCCTGCAACCTTTGGGCTCTGCTCTGGGAAATATTCACAAAAAGAAGCTGGGATAGTGCAAACCCCTGGCTCTCTGTAGGATGAGCAACTCTCATACCTTCCTACCCCAATCCAGACACCAACAGGCAACCAAAGCTTTACTGACACAAGACAGGCACTGCTCAGGCTTTGGCTGAAGTACTTGTTTTAAACATCAAAATACTACTTYACGATATAAAAGGGCATTTGCCTGGACCACCCAGAAAGTTTCCATCTCCTCTTGTCTGCACGTGCTCCCCAGGCCAAGCTGTTCACCTCCACATACATGATGTTAGTCCAGGTTCTCTCACACAGGAGCAGTGTTTT
>NW_026623474.1:315497-335986 GCF_030028575.1 Malurus melanocephalus
AAACCATCCAGCTGAAATCTGGATCTCCAGTCCATAGGGAAGGCATGTCAGTGGTTAGAGGTGAAGATTTAATACTGGAAAGCAGTTTCAGGCAGCTGTTTTAATATAAAATTTGCACCAAATGGAGAGTAACAACACTAAGGTGGATTAACTAGACCTACCAAAACAGAACACAATACTTTTGYTTTGTCATTTATTAACCCAACAGAGTAATAACAGCTAAAAATGARGTGTTTTGCCTGTGTAAATTGGCCCAGAGATTTGTTTGTCCAGTAGCACCTTTTCTCCTCAGTCACAGATTTTGACACAGCAATTTTCACTTTCATTTTACAGCACTCATCTTTTTTGTCTGTATAGGGGAATGGACTGATATGAAAATAAATTCATTAATATTTGGCAAACACTAGGGTCCTGAATTAATAAACCCCCTGAACATACTGCAGATAGAAATTTTCCATCTCCCGAGATACCCAGTGTGAACACTGGAGGAAGGAAAGAGATAGAAACGATTCCAACATCAAAGATACTGCATTTAACAATGGGGCACCCTTAGAATGCTTTAGAGAGAATCAATAAGGACACAAACAAAATGTTGGAAAAGTCTGTTGTGTCATGTCTTGTAAAGACTCAAAGCATTGTTCCTCTTGCTAAATACAGAAAAGCCAGATTATCAGAAGAAGTTGGGGAGAGGTAAATTTAAAACATGACACCAAATCTCAACAGGTTGATGCAATTGCGTTTTACTCCTGAAATACATTACAGTGTCCCCTACCACCCATTTTTAAAACCAAACAAAAATCAACCAAGTAAACAAACAAAAAAAACCCCAAAACCTGAAGGAAACAAATTCAATCCAGCCAACTATATCTAAGAAACACAACTGCTCTCAGGGCAAATCTAATTGATATTATTTTTAAGACGTTTGTAATCATTACAGACTTGCTTCATTCTCTGTGACAATTGCATAATCTCAGCTGACAACTAATTCTAAAGCAAAAGATAAAAATATTCTTTATAAGTCTCCATTCATCCTCCCCCTTTTACAAAAGTTTGCATTTACATATAGATGCATATATAATTAGATGGAATGAAAAAAAGCAAAAGATGCTGGAACAGATGAGTGATCTCATAGGGATGATTTTTGTCAAAATAATATTTTGGGTAATTCAGAATTTGCTTATTTTATACTATTGCACCACGAAAAGTTAAGTACTTTTTGCAGTTGATGAATCTGTGATTTCATTGCTACCAAAAGAATGCCAGAAAGGAAAAGGTAAGTACAAGAAAAGCTTTAMATCATCTTTCCTCTGGATTATTTGGGGTGAAGATTTCTAGCCAKTTTCCCAAATTAGGCTAAATACAGCAAATAGATCTCAGTAAGGGAACAAACCACATGAGATGTCACTTACAGTCCTTGCAGGAGCAACACCACCACAGCCCACATCCTGAAGAAACTGCTACTTATACGACATTCATCTCAGCAGCTTTTGGTTCATTTGCCCTTATTAAAAAATTTCTCCCAGAGCATTTGCTTGCTCAGGAGCCCGGGCAACTGCTGCTGAGTCCTCCAAGGCACAGGTTCAGACACTCGCAGGAGATGCAGGAAACCTGAGCTCAGTTGCTCTCCTGCACCTAAYGTGGGCAGGTGTGGTTCTCCTTTTTTAGAAGTCATCTTAATCCTCCCAGAGGGGAAAAAACCCAACAAACCAAAACAAATATTCTGCTGGAATTGCTTCAGCCACTGAGTTATTTGCCTAGAGGGTYCTCTCCAATTAAGAAACCCTTCTGCAGAACTCTTTAAAAGGCACAAGACTGTCCCAGCCTGAAGGATGGGGATGTTTGAGGCTTGGGAATGTGGTCCTGTTGCTCAGCGTGAAGGAGGCCACTGTGAGATATCCACCCACAACTCACTGTCAGTCCCACTGCAGCAGGAAATAGAACATCTCCTGTGATGGTTCATATGAAATGAATTGATAGTTCTCAGACAAAGKTAGACCACTCATTTCTAATTTCAACAGAGATGAAAAGTGTATCAGCAGCTTAGGCTGTTTGCTGYGTGGAGCTACAGATGCTAAAAAGCTTGCTGTTTTTTGTCTGGTAATTAGTAAGGTATAAATTCATAGATGGYATGTGATATTCTTATCCTCCAAGACATTACCTTTGTGTTTGCTATTTTATTACATACCAACAAAATTTCCAGTGTTGCATAAAGCAAATTGCACTTTGGTTGTTTTTCACTTCCACTGCAGATACAAAGCAGAGACTGTGAGGAAAGCTCTCTTTGATAAATTTCTATCCTTAAGGTTATAAATACACTTGATAGCTGCTTCAATCCATGCTGGCAAATCAAATGCAGTTCTACAGCAATGGAAGCCAAGGTTTGTCTTCCAAGAGCTCATTCGTGCTTTCTGCTGCTCTGTCCCCACCTTGGCCCATCCTCTGGCCTCAGCTGGTGTAAATCAGTGCTGCTGCTGTGTCTTTGGCAAATAATTTCTACCAGCTGAAGATCTCATGGGCTGTTTGTAGTCTCATCTCTCCAGAAACAAAACAGTGATTCCTTACATTGGATTTTTGCCCATCAGAGGCTGTAACCCCTAAACCTCACAGGGAACTTCACCACTGCCCTCAGAAAAAAGCAGATTTTTGGTGCTTCTCTCATCGAGCTAGGACTCAGCAGGGACCTGCTCCCACAAGAGGCTCTTGCTGTTCCTGCCACTTGCATTTTCAAATCAAAAAGCAGCTGATCACAGAAAGAACAGAACGTAAAATTCTCTTTTAAACAACCTAGGTACCACAGCTTCAGGCTCAATTCCTTTTATAAGCTCTCTYTGTGATTAACTATTGCTCATGAATCAAACGAGAGTTAACAGGATGTAAATTAACCTTTTATAATTAGTGTTTGATTTGTTTACATATTTCAGTATCTTCATGCTACAGATAAGTCTTCTAAAATAATTTTCATCACAGGATCTCATGTATAAAGGGAAATGGAAGATTAAAAAAAAAAAACCACAGAAAACATAAGTAACTATTTTTATTTTATACAATTTGATCACCACAGAAGTTCAGCTTTCATAACTTGTTTTGCTACATGATACCTGAATCACCAGAATGAAATCAAACCCATTCTCTCTCCATGTCCAACCATTCAACAAAAGAGYTTTATTCCACTTAATAACAACTGAAATGGACAAATATTTGCCACCACAATACATTTCTGGGAAAACRCTGATCTTTTTAAAATCACAGCTTCCTCTTAACTTCAAATAAGATACTGTTTATAGGAAGTTGTTTGCCTTGAAACTTTATCAAAATATTTGATGTTCTCCTCATCATTAAMAATTAAAAGTCAAAATGTTTGCTTTGCTTGAGTACAGTAATTCAAGTTATATAATTTTTTTAAACCTTTTTATTTACTGGAAGATATGAGACTTATGAAATCCCTCCCAGATATTGTTCATTTCCCACGAAGTGAAAATTTCTAATTTGGATCTGTCCTCAATAACCAATGTTGGGCTCTAAAAACAAGATGGAAAAGCAACAATAATAATAACAATAATTTTAAAAAAAATGTGTTCCATCTGATTGACCAGAAGTTGATAGCCAAGGTCAGAGAAGGGATTGGGTATTTCAGGTCAAATCCAAGATATTCGAGTCTTACCCACTTAGAGGACATTGAGAAAACCGTCTTGACTTCACTAATTAGATCCAAAATTCAGTGATGGATGATTCACTGCCAGATTAAGGAATTTCYACAGTCAGTGGATACCTTCTGAAAATACCTTAGCAGAACTAGCAAGGGCATCTAGTTTAAGAAGTAGAGAATTTTTTTCTTCTTCTGTGTGTAGTTGAAAAAAATCCACTCCTTCCCATTCTGGTTTTGCCTTTTAAATATTAACTGTATTGTATAGAAGTGAAAATGGTCCCCTGGGTCACTGCAATGAGATCCTCATTATGCAGAGCTGTGTTATTGAATCCCTTTCAAAAAAAACCCCACAGTATTAAAGACAATAATGGTTTTGCTCTCAATAACACTATGCAGAATTTTAATTTAGCACTCAGACTCCTATGGATAAAATGAAGACTGATSATTTAAGCTGTTTCTCCTTTTTTTGGCACTTTGACTCATAACCTCTTAATCCTCTGTTAGCAACTTTAAACATGTATTTTTCTCTCAGTTTTACAAATTCATGCTGCTATATTAATAAATTCATTTCTGAAATCCTACATTTGTTGAGGCTTATTAGCAAATTCCATTAACTAAAATAGATTTTCTCTCTGTTTATTATCAGGGAAAGGGAGTCAAATACAGATCCACATTTTTGACAGGTGTCTTTGTCAAATATTTATGGGCAAGAGTMAATTGTAACCTTCAAAATGAATTTMACTTATTCTCAGTCTASCTGAAACTATTCTAYGTMGCAGTGRCTTTACAGCAAAGATTATTACACGTGGGTTAATTATAGATTTTATTTAGCTCYATCAGGCAGGTGGATTACACTTGCAGATCCTGTAATGCTTCACCCTGAAATCACTGCAGGGCTGGAAGGCTTTTTCCAGCAAGCAACYGATTGCTCCTTTATCTCCTCTATCTCCTCTTGCAACAAGGACTCAGTCATCAAGAAATTTTTGTGAATTTTTGTTTCCACTCCCAGACATGAACACACACCTGAGGATGGAGCAAGAGGAGATATTTACAGTGTGAGACCCCCCAGTCCTGAGGCAGCCGTGCACAGATGCACTCCAGGGCAGAGCAGGGAGCACAGGACACGGGTGGAGGACGTGTGCTGACATAAACCACAAGAGCTAAGCAAGCCATTCACAGTTTTAAATGTTTAAATAATTTTTTATTTTTTATAAACAGCTTCCARCGCTATGATCATGACAATCTTTCCCTCGCTTCATAACTACAGAGTTTCAGCAATACCCACGTTATTCCCTTCAGCTCCTCCAGGCCTCCAGGGATTTCTTCTCTCACAAAAGCAATCTCTACATATGCAGGCAGACCCTCCAGTATCTTTAATTGCAATTGGAGTTGCAAATGTTGTTTCTATGGAAGAAATGATTCCTTAATTTCCCAACTTTGGCCTGGGTCGCAGCTAACCTGGCTGTTCCTTTTAGAAAACCTTTGCTAAGCAGCATTTACCATGTCAAGCACCGTGTCTTGGCCAGACAAGGCTTTTTTGAGACTAGATGAATTAAAAAAGTAATAARCAAAGTGAATATTGTGGTTAAATTAATCCTTCAATTAAAACAGAAATTTAAATTTAAAATACACATTCCTTAGCAGATATACTTAGTTTGTGAGGTTAGAATCCTATTTTTGTTCTGTACAAATCCAAAATATATAAATATAAAATTTTCTTGAGATAGAATGTTATCAAAATAACTTCTATGAAATTAAAAGTATTATGCTTGGGCTTGGTATCAGTTCCTTTCTGCCTATTGTGTGTAAGTCTTTCCTATAAAAATCAGAGAGAATAGTTCACTTCAAAAATTGCAAAGCTGACAACAGGTATGTTCAAACAACCTGAGAAATATTTTGGACATGGTTAAATAGCATAATGTGATCACAGTTTATCTATTTGATACTATTCCAAATCAGCCTAAAATTTCTCAACATCAGTGCATTCAAAATGACTGAAGACTCCTCTGCTTCAGAAATCTTCTCATGCCAATGGTTCTTGCTTCTTTCCCAGTTATTTTAGCTCTCAACCCAAGATATTTAGTTTGTCTTGTTTCTAATTTAAAACCACATTAATGTACCACACATAAAAAACTATATGAATCAATTTATGCTGTTGTTTTGAATAATTTGGCTTTTATTTTTATCAATAATATGGAAAGATATGACTTTTCTTGTTTTATGTGAAGTTGCACCATTCTTTGGTAAACAAGGTGCAAGCAATACTCCAAAAATGGATTAAACATCAGCTCTTCATCATGCATGTCCTCAGGAAAGGACTGTATATGCACTATACACACACAGAAAGTGGAATCAAAATTGGCTATAACACAGGAAACAAAGACAACTTCTCACCTTACATCTAAATTCTATTTTGTTTTTAATTTTAACACTTATTATTTACATATTTTGTAGTAAAACACTACTGCTGGTAAAGAAAACATTGGCCTGATGTTCATGAAATTGTATTTTAAATAGTTTCTCTAAAATCCTCCAGTAACAACTTTAATGGCTGGTAGTTTTACTGCCTGTGTCTGCTGTGCCTGTCTTCAATTCTGTCTTCCTGAAAACAGTTACATTTTGTCCTCACACTTGCTGCTTTGTGTGGTTAAATAGGTCTCCTTTTAGAAATGTAACTAATCCTTCAGAGAAAGTAGAATGCACCACTCCCATTCAGTGGTCACACAGAAGAGGTTTTTTACTTCCTGCACCTGAAGTTACAGAGAGATAAAAAGATTTATTCCCTCAGTATTCAAATGGTAAAAGAACTTGYCTTATCGTGTTCTTGCTTAGCTCAAAGCTGGGCTTCTAAAATCACTAAAAAACAGGAAAAAAGAAAAGAAGGCAGCATTACAGCCAGCTCATGGGACTATGGCAGTGCTGTGTTAGGGGGAAAAATGTACATTKCCATTCTCCCTTTTGTCCTGGTGAATCAAAGGCCCTGTGATTGCTGGTGTCACGTAATACTGATCAGAAAGGAATTAAGTGGCCAGTGAGAATGTGCTGCTATCAAAGAGCTGGCAAATTGCAAGATTTAAAAGCCCAGAGGTCAGTGTAAATCTCCATATCAGAGGCAGCAGAATGGAAAGGGGGGAAACAGAGGTGGGAGGAATCTATTACAGTCAGCTTAATCCCTTACATCCAGATTTCTGTGAAAACAGACATTAATGATCCCCTCTCACTTTTCAATCATGCTGTGCTCACCCAATTACTTTTGCTTATAAAGAATTCACTTTTTCCCCCCCTAATTCAGTATTTTGTTTTTATCTCACAGYGATACTGAATCCAGCCTGAGGATGAAGTGAATCCAGTACAATAATAGCTGCCTCAGCTCCTGCCATCTCTCAGGGAAAGATGATTCACAAAACCCTCCTAGAGCAAGATGTTTGTCATCTCAAGAGTTCAACAACAATTCACTCCTCTTCAGATCAAAGCCTTTCTGGATGAGGCAAAGAAAGGTTGGTTGAGGGTAGGACCTTGAGAAGCCTGGATTTAGGAGACTACWGTACCTATGTTGTGCTTTTGGAGCTCTGAAGACAGAGTGAGAGGAGCTGCAGATCACCTCTGACCTTCTTCACCTTTTTTTCCACGTGCAACCATAAAGAAAAAAATCACTTTGTGTTCACTTGAGCTTTTACCTTTTCACCCTGAAGAGTTTTATATGATGTCCAGAATCCCTCATATTCCAAGTGCTCATAATTATGGGGAAGAACTAGCTAAGTGTGGCTCAGAGGTTTCTGCAGCAGAACTAACTGCTAATATCAGAAGGAAAATAAGCACTTCCCTGCTACATCTCTTCTCAGTTACAGACTGTGTTAAATGCTCTTTAAAGAAAGAACAAAATAATTCCTCCTACTGGAGAATACAGAAGGACTCTCTTACAAGTCTAACGTTTGGATATTAGTCTGTGTTTTGGCTAACTAGGGACTGTTGGCATCAGTGAACTTTCCTCTTCCTTAGAAAGATTAATTTTYTTATCCTCCACTAAACTGAAGTCACCAGATCCCTTATGCTGAAATTTGCACAGCAGAGCTCTGTCAGTGGCACAAGGATTGGGCTTTCAATCTGGGCATCTAAAATTACACACTGTCTGCCCAGATTGCCACAGGGAAGATGATGTGAAACTTTCTGCCAAAAAGAAAAAGAAAAAAGTAGAAAAAAAAAGAAAAAGAAAAAAAGAAAAAAATGGAAAAAAGTGTTAGCTAAGAGTGGATAAGAGATAAGCTGAAATTGGCAAATCTATGCATTGATACCCCTCTCAACAGGAGGCAATAATTTTTTCCTGAGGTGATTGTTGCCCCCAGTGCTCTGTTTGGTCAGAGAAGGCAGAAGGGACACTGCAAACATTTCCAGCTCCTCTCACAGAGCCTGCCTGAGCATCTTTAGATCCTTGCTGCTGGTGTCTATTTTGCACGTGTTGCTAACAAATGCAGGCAGCCAAGCTCGCTCATCCCCCTGCATATGGAGCTTTGTTCAATGCAGATGGTGCAGTTTAAGTTGTTCATAATTAGGACTCATGTCACTGTAACTTGCATGCCTTTCATAATGGGATATAAAGCCCTCCATCTGCTCTGAAGCACACCAATGTAAATAACTTACTGGAGCAGCTATTTTGTTTTGCTCYGCTGTTAGTGAGAGTAAGGAATGAACACAGCTGCCTTGACAGGGTCTCCACATCCATTCACTTCCCTGCTCTTCCCTGACCCACAGCTTTGCACTTGTCCCTTCCTTAGTCTTGTTTCCAGCTTCTATTTCCCTTCCATTGCTCAGTGAGGACAGAGCTAATCCTCAGGAGGGAAAGCTCATTTATAAATGTAATTACAGCCCACTGGGAGCAGCACAGAACCAATGCTRGCATCTTTTAGAACTGCAGCAAGTGCTAAAGGAAAAAGTGTCCCTYTGTAAATCAGGGAAGCATCTGATATCCTCTTTGGAGTTGACATCATTCCCTCTGTTAGAGTGACTGCTTGACCAGGCTGTGCTACTGCATTGTGCTTATACTCACATAATTCCATAAGCCTCAGTGAAGGCAATTATTGCACTCACTTAATTGCACAAAACATCTTGCTGTAGAGCCAGCCACTTGTGAAATGACTAAAATGTTCAGATTGCTTACACATTGTTGAGGGGTTTCACTTGGCTGGTTTGTGACTTCCCAAATTTCTGCCAAACTGGCATTCCTGCTATGGCCACAATGGGAAAACTGAGATTTCAGGCATTTTCTTGTGCTAAGTCCTGTGAATGCTGCACTGGGGGCTCCTGGGGAGAAAAGAATGGAGCACAACAATCAATATGATCTTTGTCTTAACATTTCCAGGATCAGCTTTTTGTGAGGACAGTTACCTTGTCTCTAACCTTCAGAGTTTCAACYAATCGAGAAGGAGAAAGAAAACCCTGCACAGCTCAAGACTTGCCCTAATTATTTTTTTTTAAACAAAATTGACCTTTCCAATATCAAACTACCCTAAGATAAACCAATATKATTTTTATTTTTTTTCTGTTAATAAAAGTATTTCCTGGGTCAGTCCACACATTTGGCATGACCCTGAAATGAACTTGTGCCAGAGAGAAACAATCCCCTTRCCAATGCTCTTCACAAGGCACTGCTTTAAACACTGTATTTAAAAACACACACATTATTTTTGCTTACACAGAGTTTCCTCATGTCCCAGTATCATTAGCTGAAGGATCAGTACTCCCAGCTGTCTCACCAGAAACCCTRATAAGACCTTCCCTTGACAGCAGAACTCATTTGGAACCAAGGCTACAGAACAACACCTGCAATTAAAGTGGGCTYTGTGGATGCCCAATCATCATCGGACACAAATCTCAAGAAGGCCTTGATTTTGGACATCTATAACTGTACAAACTCTTTTCCAGCTGTTACATCACCACAGAGTTGTTTCTATGCGATGCTGTATTAATAAACCCTACAGTTTTGCTTTTCTGGGTGTCCTTTAGATAAATTTCTTCACATACACCAATTTCTTTCCTCCACTTTGAAATCTGTGTTTCAGAATATAGTTCTGCATCTGAAAGGAAAGTGAAGGGCACAGAGCCCTGTCCAGGTGAGGAATAAGTTAAAGTGGATAAGCACATTCCTGTGGGAACACCTAAGAGGAAAATTCTCCTCCATCCAGGTACTCTAATATCAATTCCACACTGTGGGAAAATGCAAATTTACAGCAGATGTCCTTAGAGAAGACACATTTTACTGGAAAATCCACTATTTTTGCATAGCTGCTGATAAAAACACAAAATAGACCATTGCATAACGTTTCCAAAACTGGGGATGTGAAAATGTAATATAATGCCAAACTGAATGCCCCTGGTTTTGTAAGTGATTTCAAAAGATGACAAAAACCTTGTTCAYAAGTGATGGTTTGGCCTTAAAAGTAAAATTCTCTCCTTTTAGAAAAACATATTCTGCAATTTTTCCTCAMAATTTCCTCWTTTTCAATTGATCTACAGCAGGAACATTATGTAAAAAGATGTTCAAGGAGTTAAGATCTGCATCTTAAAGCATTTTAATGTTTCTCTTTGCAGATAAACATTGCTTTGTCAGCTGAAAAAAAAATCATGTTTTCTAAGCTAATTGAACTTCAGARGAATATAATTATTCATCTGTCAAAGTAAYTTAAAACTTAAATTATCACATTTTWAAATGTCCACATKTATTTGAAGTCAATACTAGAAAGCACATGCATGCGTAACATTAGGTCACCTTAAGCACTGCTCCATTTACATTTTAAGGCTCCTTTCATTAGTTTTGATTGATGCAGTGTTTCCACGTACTCCTGGGCTGTWACTGTTTCTAAAACTGGATTGCATTCATCTGCTACATGAACTTTTAATGTCCAGTCATGTTAACAAGGGCTTGRATTGTTCTGGCACCCAGATAAGTGTGTGCTGCTCTGCTTGTGAGAAACTGAGAGGGCAGCAAGGAGACACCATGAAAGCAGCTAAGGATTTAGAAACACAAATAAAACCCCAAACCCTTCAAACCTAAAAAAAGAACTTAGACAGCAATGAAAGAATTTGCCCACGCATGTAGAAAATCTGTCAGATTCCTCTCTCCACTTGCAGCAAGTCCYCTCTAAAGAAGAACTTCTACAGAATGGAAAGGATGGGTTCTATCCATTAAGAAGATGTTTAGATACTTATTCCACACTGAAAATAAATGAACAAAGAGGAGCTGAGCTCAAACAGCACTCATGATATCATTTGTTCCCAAGGGTTTCCTTGTTAAACAAACGTAGTGGAGACAAGGAAGTTCCTGTCCTTTATTTGCATCGTTGGGTTCAGGAGAGAAGCTCTCCCAGGCACAAACAAATTACGCCTGAGTTGTAAAAGTTTAAAATCAGCAACAGAGAACTGGAAGAATCAAAAATCCCTTCCATGGTAACAGGGAGTCAGATGTGGGGTTTGCACCTAATGCAGAATTACAGAAAACTAAAATCYAGAGCCTGATCTGGAGTGACCCTTTCAGGGGGCTGATTTTTAGCCACAGCTTGTGCATCATCACAGGTTTCATCAGAAAAAAATTCTGCCCTTTTTTGCCAGAAAAGAACCTTAACCCTTTCACTGACACCCAAAACCAGGCTGCAAATGGCAGCCACCTGAATACAAGGCTGCTTATCATTTTATTTATAATTTTTTCCAACATGACCATGCCTTTGCAAGCATGGTGACAAGAGATGAGAAATAAGCCAAAACACACCACATATTAAAAAAAAAAAAAAAAAAAAAGGAAGACCAAAAACCCAATGAAAACAAGCCAGGATCTTACCTTGGGGTTCAGCCTTCCTGAGGAAGGAGCACTTGAGAACAGGCAGTGGCCAGGATGAGCTCTGTGRTGCTGTGGCATCTGGGGGCAAAAGYTGACAGTCCCAGGGGGTGACGTGGTGTTCTGGACCTTGGGCAGGATGGAGAAGTCCTGGGAAAGAGGGTCAAGACCCTCTACTGACCTCAAGACCCTGGAGGCTTCATCGGAATAATGATTTAAGACAGGCAATAACTCAGCTGGCAGGAGGCAACTATAAACCACTGGTTGTTGTGACAAGATACCACAAGATGGTATAATATTTTAAAAGAGAAAAAAAAAACCCTCGGACTGCACAGAAGCACTCAACAGCTCTGCTACAGGCCAGCAAGGTTCCTTTTGGCTTGTACTGGGGCAAAATAACAAGACTTTATCACATCATCGCAGACCTTGCTGCCACAAACTCCTGCCCTGTCACACATTTTCAGGCCCCCAAGCTTTAAAAGGGCACTGAGTGGGGTTTGTTGTAGTGTATGTGCCACATGAGAGCTGCTTTGGAATATTTGTTCTCTGTGTCATCAGATATGGGCAAAGAGATCAACATGATGCTTGCATTTGCGGGTTTTGGGGTCTTTTTTAGTCTATCAAACTACTTTCAGATAAGTTTAAATATCATGGCCTGCCTCTGTATTTTTAAAGCATTACATGCCTTTGAAAGAATATGATCTGAATGTAGAATATTTATCCTGAGCCTCAGGGAAATCTTTTACAACTTAGTTTCATTTTGAGTAATGCTGCTGTAGGAACTAATTTCTGTAGTTTTGGGAGATCTGGCTGATAGCACCGGAGCAATCAGCAGCTTTCCTGGGCTTCTCAAGGGGTGAACATGCACCAAAAGAGCTCTGGGGTTTAGTTCTGACCAATAACAAGACAAGACCCAGGGAAGATGGCTCTTTAGAAACCMTTAAATTAATCTGGGCAAGACAACATTACCCTGTTGTGATTCTTCTTTTCCAGTTTGCCTGTTTATAAGTCACAGTTTTACCAATCTGGMAGCCCCATCTAGGGAGGCATTTGTTTCTGAACATGAATTAACTCTATAAACTGAATTACCTAGGTACTGAAAAGGTTGTGGTCCAATAATGTGCATCCTGACGTTTTTTTCTTTCTTACTGCACTTCTGCTCTTCAACTCCTGCACCTCTCTTCTTCAACACCATTTTGAGACACAGCACAGCTGTTATCATGTGAAATAAAGTACATTTTCATTGCCTGAAAACTGGTTTTCAATAGTGAAAATCCTGCTTCTCTTTTATAAGGATTATTCGCAACTTTGAGACAGAAACTTCTCTCAGCCTAAAAGAATATAATTAACTTGAACATAGTCGATTAAATTATGAAGGCGTGATTAAATCTCACTCTAGATAGGGCCAATAACCAGCTGCTGAGGTAGATAGTAAATTAATATGCTTRTTAGTGTTTTCAATAAAACTTTTTTTAAAAAGCATGAATTTCAAAAGCTAAATAACTTGTTTTACCTTTGTAACATTAAAATGTACAGTCAGGGGAAAAAAAAAAACCCAAAAAAAAAACATGTCTGAGTAATACTCCTGGCTGTAACTCTCAGACATGGATTCTGATACTAAAAATTGCATTCYCACAGTACTTCTCATTCAGTTCAAGAGATTCTCAAAACAGTATTAAGTCCCGATTGGCATAAGCACTGTAAAAACCTGGAGCAGAAACTATTTCTCTCTGAAAGGCTTTGCCTTCGCTACTGGTCATCTGACATCTTTAATCCTTCATTCTTTTACTTTTTGGCTTTCCTTGGCCTGCATTGTTGCCTTACATAAAAGCTTTCTGTTCTGTCAGTTTTCCTACATCTCTCCTGGCCTTGTGCCTGCCATGCCTGCTTCAGCTGGAAGTTGGGTATATGAAGTCTGATTCAAAACTTGTTTATCCCTTTCAGAAGAGAGTGATTTTTTTTAAAGTAGTTGGAAAGCACAATAGGTTCTGACAACGTTATTTTGGCAAATATAACTGGGGCAAAAACCAAGCAAAGCAGTAGATATTTCTCAGACAATTGAAAAAAAAAACCAAAAACCAAAAAACAGAAAACCAGCCCAAGTCAATCACACTTCCAAATTAAAGATTCAGCATAAAAAAACTACAACTTTCTGCACAGCAAAAGGCTGAATGCATGCTTGGAACGTTCATTAACCCATTGGTTCTTAGAAGGTTGAAACAGAAGGGCTTAGCTTTCYTTATGACTCAGCTTTTCAACTTCAGAGAGATGGTGAAAACAGAAAGAGCTGAAAACTTCTCAAACATCAAAATTCGAACATATGAAAGGAATTGAAATCGCAAAGTGTCAACTTGCTCTATTGTTTCATACCTCACTGCTTCTGATTTCACCTGGTTTTTGATTCTGTTTAGCATATACAAGGTACGTTGTTCTGATAAAAGCACTGGGCTGATGAATTGCTCAGGGAGAAATATTCTAACAGAATAGGCACCAGTCATTATGACAGGAAGAAAATTTAAACCCTGAAGTCCTGGGAAGAACCTACAGAGGGTTGGAAAAGAAATGCCCGCAGCAGCGCTGGGCTGTGAGCTGTTACCCCGTGCACATGGGAGAAAAGCTCCCTCAAGTGCATCCACCAGCTCCTGGAAAATATTCCCCAGGATCGACACAACCCTGGCTGCAAAGAAGGATGTGCACCTGCAGGAACAGGATATTGTGGTTAAACGTAGGGCAGGAAAAATGTTCGAGGCATGGAAAGCTTAAACCARCCACGTGTGATACGTGGGGAGGGAAGGGAGATCGGGATACAAGGAAGTTGTTTGTAGCCCTGGATCTTTGAGCTGGGCTCAGCTGACACATCAGGCAGCAAACCTGTTTGCTGCAGCAAGGTTTTCACAGGAGCTGTAGCATCAGACACCACTTCAGCCTTWCCCTGTCACCACTCTCCACTGTCATGCTGACACAAGCAGTTTTGCAGCCACACAGTCAAAGTCAGGAACCGAGGGGCAGGTCAAATGCTGCCTTACCTAARGAGATGGGTAAAGAGAGAAGAAAGKAGGGTAAGGTGGCAAAAGGAAAAATGGGACTCTCTCTTTTTTACAATTTAATCAAAATTTTGGTTCCAACCAGCTTAGAGTGTGCAAAGAATTGATCCTAGAATGCTGAAGAGAGTGATGCCCAGCAATCCTGACTGCTGATAATAATGAAAGATGATTTTTAATGTCCCTGGAGAGAAAAGGAGTTTGGGAGATTGTGTTGCTYAGTTTGTCTAGGCCCACCAGTGCAGGGATGAGATGGAAAGGCTGAGTAYTACTTTTTTCCTATTTACTGTTACTGAAACATTTGTTGGTCTGTTGGTTTGTTAATAATCAAGGACAAAATTCTGCCCCAAGCTTTACTCCAGGCATAAAATGCATCTATAACGACCCCTCCCTATCTCTCTTTCCAGAAGACACCTGCTTGGACCTGACAAGAGAAGCATTTCTGCTCTTGCACTCAAAACAGACAGACCAGGCTTTGCTAATGGGGGACAAACAGCTGCAGATGGAGCAGAGAGCCAGCAGAGTTCCGGCTTGTGTGTCCTGGATGAGTAATCYAAGCTGAAAGGCCTTTGCATGGAAATCCAAGCACTGCCTGGACTGTATCACCGTTTTCACCCTGGCTGCTGCAGAAGAACACGTGTCAGTGCTTGAGGAAACAGTAAGGCCCTGCAGGAAAAGAGGAGCTCTCACAGTAGRGAGAGAACTCCCTTCTTGGATGGAGTCAAAGGCAGCTTCCTCAGCGCAGGGTATTGCAAAAAACTTTGTCAGGCTGTTCTTGTGTCAGTGCAGCTCATTTTCCTGAAAGAGTCTCATTTCCTTCCCTTTTACAGGCACCTCAGGTGACACCCCTTATCTGTAACACATTCCTCTCCAATGTCAAGCAGCATTAAGCCTGCCTAGGTTGTACAGAGGATACTGGACCTGGACATTATTTTAATAGTAATTTCATATYCATTAACGTTATCTTATATGTCAGAGACCGAGTTATTCCACAGGGTGAACAAACCTGGCAGGATTTAATCAAAATRCATCTAACCACTATCAAGGACAGAGCATCTGAGATAATTTGCAGGGACACGAGGTCTGTTCTTGAAGAAAGCTCAGCTTTCACAGTTCACAAAACATGAAAACAGTCTGGCTGCTCAGCAGGGAGAGCTCATAGCCTCCAGAGGATGCCTTCCAAGGAGGATCTGCCAAGGAGGCCGTGGAGGCAGCTGTCATCAAAGGATAGTCAGTCAGCTCTCACCTCTGCYGAGCTTTCAGAGCCTGGAGACCCAGAGCTTGCAGTCCTCCCACTGAGCTTCTTCACTAGCAAGGAAACTTTTAGAATGAAATGTCACAAAACACTCAGCTATCAAACATATTCCCCTATTCCCCCCTCATTTCAACCCCACTCCTTTCCCTCCATCCATTTTCCCTTAAAGTAAAGGARCTCCTCCTTCACACAATTTTGTTCTACCACTTTGGATCCGGAAAAYCTTTCTAAGTGTTTTTTCTTAGGCTGAAATTGAGTCCCCATTCTTTCAGCTGCCACGGGTTTTTTTTAAGCAGCATTTTATTGTAAGCAAAATCAATAAGGCAGTTTTGCAGCCTTTCTATCAGTGAAACAAACAGAATTAGCTTAAATGACAATCTCGTTACTGCTACAGAGGMTTCGATAAATGGGAGCCTTTCCTACTAAAACATAAACCAGGCAAAATGAGACATAACAAAAAATCAAAGAGCCCAATTAGGAACACTGCATCCACAGCACAAGTGGAAGATCAATACCCCTTCAAAGGTGCAGAGAGTCAATTGCCCCCATTTGCACATAAAGAATTCATTCATCAAAGCACCATCCCAGGATCCCATAGCAGGATTTTCAGCTATGATTAACCTTTCATGGTGCTTTAGTGTTAAACCTGCAGTCCTCAGTGCTGGGCCTGATTATGGAGAGCACTCAGTGGGCRTGAATGAAATAACATTTTTCTTTATGCATTAATATGGCCAATGTTATTCTCACTCTACCAGACGGAACCTTCAGAAGTAATGATTTCAACCCCACAGTAATGGTACTTTTGTGCTGAGTCCCCATTTGAAATATAACATGATGCTCTAAATAACACAATATTAATCATAGTCATTATGAAAACAGCTCTTCAGTTTTCCTCTCACTTCTCCATGGCTTTCTATTATGTTGAGGGCATTTGTTATATCAAATATCCATTCACCTTTTTTTTTTTCTTATTTTGCTTGACACTGCTTAGGTCCAAATCCAAGAATTTAAAAGTGAGGAGATGTGGATTTTCTGAAGGCAGATACTAAACCTCTAGAGGTGTCAGGGATTGTGCTTAGCTTTGCAAGTCACTCTGGAAAATCTGCCTTTAAAGACCTTGAAAGCCTGCAGAGCTCTACTACAGGGAAAAAGACCTCAACACCTTACAAATTATCTACAGCCAAGATACACAGAGAAAAAAAAATTCAATATTCATAAAAATATAAGCCTGTCCACCCCATGTTTCACAGGTGTTACTGTGATAGGCCCCGTCAGGATCTCCAGTTAATTTCAGAAATCACATAAGAGTAAGCCTCAGCTCAACATCTCCCTTCCCTCCTGGGCATCCTAATTCCTTAAGAATTCCATTTAAACACTTGCAGTCTCTTATATTTTTTGTATTAGCTCTTCCCAGACAGACACACCTATTTCTTATGAGGGGACACATRATCAAAGTCAGGGATTTTTTTGTAAAGACTGGAGAAATCAGTGGAAAACTGGACTGTGCCAAAACCAAAACTGTTGAGAAACTGAAGGCAGATTCAGCATACAGTGTTGGTTGAAAGAAATGGGTGGGAAATATTTTGGAAACGCTAAAATATTTCCTTTTAAATTTTGGGAGAGATGGATGGTATTCAAAGAATTTTGAAGGGTCATTTCTCATTTAGAAAAGAAAAAAGAATAAAAAAAAAGAAAAGAAAAACAGAATAAAAAAGCAAATTTCTTTGGAGTTAATAGGAAAGTTTTAGGCTAAACCAAGGTAAAATTATGGATTTTGTTTAATAAAATATTTTCTGTTTMGATTCTAAAGACATAATAAATTTTTCCTCATTTCTTCATTTTGATCAAATAAAAGCCCCCAAACCTCTCCAGCTATGCTTGTTTTACCACAGACTGCACATTAATTTTTTGGGGTTTTTTTTCATGATTAAGGGGATTGCTCCCACCCATCTCTGGACCAGTCAAATACTCTTGTGACTCAGTAGCAGCATCCAGAAAGGAAGTGGAGCTGGCAAACCTGCACGCCTTCAGCTTTCCAAACCTGTACTCTCYGTGAATGTAATGACTTTTTATTACTCTTAAATTGATTAATATGTTTTTGCTGGCAATACCGCATATTCATTTTCTGCCATTATTAATGTAGTTTTAAGGACTCGATATCCAMGAATCCTGCCCAAGGAGTGAGGCATGTAGGGAGGAAATGTGGAAAGCCCACCCTTGCTCAAGRCTGTAATTCACAGATGCCTGTTCAGCCCTTTCTCCCATGGGATGAAAATCCAGCAGAGCTGGGGTAACTTCAGGGCTTCCTCTGCATCCCTGCTTGGAGTGGTCATTGGGAGAACCCAGCAGGCTCCACATGGCACCAACAAATCCCTTCTCCATCCTAAACTTGAATATAATTTCCTTTTTTACTATTTCTTGAAAAACTTCAACTGTTGTGCTTCTCCTGCTGCCATGGTCAGGTTTTTCTGACCAAAAACACAAAGCTCTCCACCCCAGTTATGTTCCCTAAAATCCTTTTGGTTTACCAGGTTGTGAAACAAACAYGCAAATAGATTTAAAGGTTCCTAAAAGGTGAGATAGAAAAACTACCAGCTGTGCAGTCTTACTGTGAAAGAAAAAAATTTGGTATTTTTCACCAGAAAAGGATGTGGGGTAAATAAGGCAGTTGTGACTTGTTCACCAAGAATCCTCAAACAAGGTTTTTTTAGTCTTTTACTTGAGGGAAGATGAAAAGAGATATAAGCCTTCTTTTTATTTTTCAAGAAGGATCTTCTTCTTCTGATAGTTTTCTGATGCTGTCTGACTAATTCAATCATYAGCTGTAAAAATAAAAACAGTAATTTTCTTATTGCAACAATTGAATATATGGAAAAAAATAACACAAGCAATAGAAAGAGAAGAAATGTAAAGAATTGCCTGAAAATTTGTTTTCCCTCTTGAATGTTTAACCTAAAAGTAGATTAAGCTTTGATTAACCTTTCTTGGGGCTATTTGGCATGGGTTTTTTAATGCTGTTGCACATGGTTAAACTGAGTTGTACTGAAYGTGCATTGGTTGTTGTCAGGACCCAGGATCCAATTCCCTCTTAGAAACAGGAAGACATTCCCATTCTCTCTGTCCTAAACTCTAGTATCATCTCTCCATGCAAATTTGTTATTAAAAAATTATAATACTTAATATTAGCTTGCAAACACAAATATGATCAAATAGAAATAAAATTTGGGTTTATATTGGTCTTGTTCCTTGCATTCAAACCTGGCATGACCCCAAGGCTACATTTCCTCCTACAGCCATACCTGTTTTGGTGTGTCCAACACAGCCATAAGGAGTTGTATATACAACTTCCAAAGCCTGATAAAACATGAAAAATTTTGTTGGGTTTTGCTCCTACGTTCACTTTAGTTAAACTACAATGCTTTCACACATACGTTTTTACTGAATCTTTGCACTTACAAACATGTCTTTACTGACATCTTTGCACTTACAAACATCCAAAGAATGTGAAAAAGAACCCCCAAAACATTATGCACAGATTATCTGCATTAAGTCTGATTTTAACTGTTGACCCTTTTGCACTGTTGATCTGAGTTTTGCCCTGTCTTGACATACTCAGCATTTCCTCCTCTTCCAGGCATTTGCATTTTATTTCTAGAGATCTGTGGAAGTTTGTTCTTAGAGAGGAATAAGCTGAAATAAATAAAAGAAATAAATAAATTCTGAAATAAATTAATTTTATTGCATATTACRCTCTTCATAAAGAAACCCATTGTAAGGGTATGTTAAACTTTCCTTGCAACAAATGTGAGGAAACAAGTGAGGTCATCAATACAGGATCTGATGTCTGAGGCCACTCAGTGAGCACACAGCCCCCACCAAACCATTAACAACTCATGAAAGGCAATGGTATTCTGTTAATACGGATTAGGGATGAATTCTAGGTTGTGAATCCTTGCCAATTTAAACCATTCCTGTAACAGTGTGAACAAAAGGATCTACCGGCATCCTCCTGACATGGGGGCACTAAATCATCCTAAAATCGATCCAAGTGCTTTGGTTTAGTCATCTCCACCAAGAGCTGAAGAAGGCTGGCATTTGTCTGCCAARTCTGTGGCAGGATAAGAGGCACAGCTCAAATAAAGTGGAACGGAAACTACTCCAGCTGCCCCCACACGCATTTTTTAAATCCTGACAAGAGTCAGTCTGGGAATGTGAGGATTATGCCAGGCTGGATGAATGAAAAAGAGCACTGCTTCTGGAGCATATGTTTCCTCTCAGTCTAGAGGTGGTCTCCTCGTGGGCCTGAATTTCTTTGCACTTTCAGTTTGGCACGAGTGTGCGAGATCCAAAGGTATTTTTAACACAAAACAAGAAAGTGCTTGGGCAAAATGCCTCCCACACAAGATGACTCTCATAGTGGGTCTCTCCTAGTGAATTTCCAGACTTGCTTTATATTTATATAATACAGATGATTTCATAGTGTTTTGCATTTTAAATTTCCACAAGTCGCAAAATAACTTCAGACACTTCATAAGAAGCGAAGAACAAARGAAACACAGTTATATTGTTAGTGGGAATAACTGGGTTTTCCTGTAAGTCCTACTTCTTTAAGAAAAAGCAGCTTAATTTTCTATCTTATATAATGCAGGAAAAAATCTGGACAAAAATGGTCCCAGAAGCTTCAAAACCAAGGGGCCAAAAAAAAAAAAAAAAAAAAAAAAA
>NW_026623474.1:336008-339025 GCF_030028575.1 Malurus melanocephalus
AAAAAACCAAAGCATAGAGGGAGAATTGATAAGTTTTATAAATAGGAATGTGAAAGGAAAATATCATCAGTGTGCACAAATACTTCTATTCAGCCGAAATGTAAAAAACTCCATTTTCACAAATAACATCTTCAAAGAAAGTAAAAACATATTTCTTTCACAATAGCAATTCCCAGTCATCAACACTATTTCACATTACTTTTCTACCCTACATTATCCTCTGTATTTGACATCAGTTAGCAAAATTTTATATTTCTACASATTTGCCTTAAACTGAGCTACCAATGAAAATAAATAGAGAAATTATGGCTTCAGGCATTACAAAAACCAGCTCAACTATATTAATCTCACAGCAACCACACCAGAGAAAGATGAGAATGTTAGTCTGTACTAAATTTAGTAGCCAAACAAAAAGGAAATAATATCTGACTACCTCTAGCAACGTCTGATTTGAAAAGTAAGTTTTACTTCTCCCCTGCYCTCCAAAGCTGCAAGGTTTTACTCATATGGTCTTACTCTACCTTTTGACGAAAGATTTCAAAAAATTCCAAAGTTTCCAAGTGTAGGAATGTGATAACAGGAATTCAGAGACATTTTCCAATTCTGGTTGAGACAGAGAGAAATGCTGCAGTCAATAGGTTAAACTGATATAAAGGTCCATATCATGCTTGATGAACTGGGGTATCCCCAAGCTTTTTCTTGATTTTTGTGATTTTTGGACTTATTTTAAACTGATGACCCTCAAAAGTGGATTTGGTTGGGAACTGCTTCTGTAGTTACCTCAGAGAACTGGCTGAACACGTGAAGAAAACTAAGGTTTTAAAGGGTTGCTGATGTAAGTAAAAATGTAAATCTAAACCAAATAAAATTGATAACGTCTAGCTGTCATGAAGGTGTGGGCCTACTGCACTCATGAAAAGCCTTAAGAAAATGTTGGTGGGCTGACTGCTGGGACAATCCTCACGCTGGCCCAGAAGTTCTGAAGGAAAGATAAAATTGCAAATTTGTCAAGTTTTTCCATTGCCAAGTCCCCTAGTAATCACCAGTCACAGTAGTTTTGATTTTGCACGTCCTTCAAAACCCAAACTTGATTAATGATATGGAAAGGTAGAACATGCCACAGCCTTTCAAAGATTTACTTTGCATTCAATTACTCCCTCATTGTCATTGCTTTCCCCCCCAGCCTTTAATTTTGAATCTAAGTTTACTATGTGCATGCTATTTTGCCTTTCTATACAAATATAGAAATATTACTCTCCAGCACAAACATTTTAGCGCTTGAGTCAAATAGAGCAGCACTGCATTTGCATTCCGTGCAGCATGCTGGGTTTCGGAGCAATCCCTCTGTTTTGAGAGCACAGTAAAATCCATCTCTGACAGCAGGGCAGGGGCAGAATCTGTTTTTCTGATGCAGATCAGGCTCGTTCTGCATTCCAGCCACACAGCCCCAGTGCTGCACACGAGCACAGCGATAACAAACACTCGGTCCTCAGCGGGGCTCGGAGTTCGGCTCTGGTGCTTTTTAATGTTGTTCATGCTCAGGTTAATGGGCAAAGCAAAAGGCTTGTTTGCCCTTATGAGCAACTATATTTCAAACAGTAATTCGAGTTGAGGGTTTTCCATCATTTGCACTCAAAGTCACGGATCTTTGAGCACTTTCCATGTTTTCATAATTTCTTTTACTGGCGGACTATTGATTCCTAAAGATAACACGGCTCGAAAGATCAGTAAAGGTTAGCTGGTAAAAGAAACATGCATCATTTAAAATGCCTCTGTGCATCTGGGAGTTCAACAATACATATTGGTACTTAGGAGTTACAGGAAACAACTGCTTTTAGGATGATTTTTAATCCAGACTTTTTGCCTGTAAAGCCAAGTACCAGCTATCCTTTCACATGAAGGCAACTTGGACACATAATAACAGCACATTTGTCTTTCAAAGATAAGTAAATTACCAAGATTGGTGTTTTAAACCAGCTTTGGGTCTTCAATATGAACTCGCCAATGCCTGAATTGAGTGGAAAAGCAATCCTATACCCTTATTCCCTGAGCTGCTCCTATCCCTAAGTCAAAGAAATACAATTCTGATCCCACTGGTACTGGTGATGCTTCCCCTGGATGYCACCAATGGTCACAAACATCTCTTTGTCCCAGGGCATTTCCATTTTTGTACAAGGCACATTTCTTCCCTACCTGGGCCAGGGTGCTGGGGCCACTGCTGCGTTGGCCAGAGGCATTCCAGCTTCTTGGGCAGCCACTGGATGCAGCAGCTCACTCTGGGAATGAGGCTGGGGGATTTTAGCAGTGCTAAAAGAGAAAGAAGTTTAAGCAGTGCCAAAAACCCCCATGTGTGCATGGCTAGAACACAAAACCTGCAGGACTGGACCCTCAAATGAAAAAAAAAAMMAAAAAAAAAAMCACTCCAAGAAGCACTTGGGAATAAAAAACCCAGGTGGAACTTGCTGCCTTATGGTGGGGTCTCTCTCTGCATTTTTCAGTTGTAGGGTGACCCTGGCTCTCCTTTACACAACCTGACAATGAGGTGAGCTAAGCTGCTTCTCCCTGTACTGAGTTTTGATTTTATTTACTCACTTCATGAGTGAGAGTAGAAAGAATAATTCAATTTACTGATTTTTTCATTGTAAAACACACTGGTTGGGTCTAAAGAAAATAAAGTCCCTCATGGGTCAGTTGTCTTACCTGAAAGAGCAGCACTTGTCTCTTGAAGTTCTTCACTGAGCTTTTAGGAAAACTGCAGGTAAAGGATGAAGAAAACAATCCAGTTTTCTAGAATTTTTTTATGGTTAAAAAAGCAATTGACTGCATTCAGAAATCCATATTCATACTCCGGCCTTCTCTGAGTTGGATTTTTAAAAGATTTTCCTTCCTAATGGGAAGACAAATCTATTAAATTAATTAAGTTAGTTATAGGAGGAGAGAGTGAAAAGATGTTTCATTTTCACAACCTTTGATCAAAACGGAACTCACATCCACAATTAACAAGAAGCATTCTGTGC
>NW_026623474.1:339807-356710 GCF_030028575.1 Malurus melanocephalus
AGGAATCCCAGCTCCGGCGCCTGGAGCAACTCCTCCCCCTCATCCACTGACCTTGGTGTCTGCATCCTTCACATATTTCTCAGCCTCCTCCACTGGCAAAACTACTCTGTGTGCCCTTTGTTTTGATTTCTTCTTAAATATGTTTTCACAGAGGCGTAACCACTATCTTTAATTGGCCCAGGTTTGGTCAGTGGCATGTCCATCATCCTCAGAGCCAACWGCAATYRRMTCTGCTGGACATGGTGGAAGCCTCCAGAAGCTTCTCACAGGCGCCATCTTTTTGGCCCCCCCACCTCCAAAAACTGGGCCAAGTAAAACCAACACACAGACATACACTGAAGATTTTGAACAATCTTGTGTCTAAACACACACTGTTAAAACCAGGCTCATTTATTTCTGGTACGTTCTTTCCCTTTCCTTCTCTTCACCTCACTTTCTACAAGCGTCTGCAATCATCCAGGGTGAAAATAAAATAAAAAAAAAATCAGTTTACATCTGTCTATAATAGGCTTCTCCAGCTATGATGTAGCCATTTTCCACCAGAAATCGTGCTTTTATAAATTCAGCTTACAAACACAGCTAAAATGGTAATTTAGAAAATTGTACAAAGCATACAATACCTGGAATAAAGGTAAAAAATATTCTCTTTACAAACATTAAAACATTCAGTGCTTTACTACTAATGAGCTTGCTTCTATTATCTATCAACCTACAGCCACCTTTGCAGTGCTGTAATGCCAGAGATAATTAGTGCAGGCTTGTCAATTTGATTTTGGTTGACTTTTATAGCCTCTTTATATTATGATTCCTGTGGGAGCTTGCAGTTTGCTCACTGGTCAAGCAAAAAAAATGCATTTATTCTGGGCTAAACAATAGCACTGTTTAATTAAGAAGTGTCACACTATTTATTGCCTGTCACGTGCTGTACCTTTGATGAGGGGCCATAAACACAGAAAGTTCGTCAGATTGAATTCCTCTGCCGTAATTTCCTACCGGAGAAAATGTGACACGAGGCAGAGAACCAATTTCCCACTTCTATTTAGCATTTATATTGACAGAATTAATGATTTTATCATCATCTTTGGCCTACTCCTAAATGGAAGACATATATTGCCTGCTGAGACAGTAATTTTTGCCACTAAATTATGTATATATGTGGTTGCCTGTTCTTATATGCACTCACACACACACATATAAATATATATATATATATTTCTGCACTTATTTTTCCATGGGGAAAAGATACCTTGTTATTAAACCCATATTGAGAAAGGAAGGGTAAAACGTTGTGAAAGGCAATTAGGAAGAATAATAAGAGTGATCTTAGACAATGATTCTAAGAAGGGATAAAGGTGAAAGAATCCTTTGCATATTTGCCGTGACAAAGGGTTCAGGAAGGCCCAAACCAATGAACTCATGGCATGTTGATGGAACTAATTTTATTCTTGAAGTTTCCCCATGAGAATGCTATACAATATATATGCTGCACATTTGTCAAAGTTGCCATGTAAGAAATTTCAATTTCCGTCTCTGAAAATAATTGATCAAAGGATCATGAAGTTCAAAAGACTAGGGAAATGAATAAATATTATATAGAGATATAAGGCATTGTAATCATACTGTACATACTATTTTAATAGAAATCTGACGACCCCCGTTACAATTCTTGAACCTCTTAATGGAGCCTGTGAGATCTATTTTGCAGTTTCACAAGCTGAAATTGGGCTGAACTTCCCTGGTAATCTAACCATCTTTATAATTCTGTTAGAGGTCACTAGCTTTAAGTTACTGCTA
Organism: Malurus melanocephalus; assembly: GCF_030028575.1. NCBI lineage: Eukaryota > Metazoa > Chordata > Aves > Passeriformes > Maluridae > Malurus > Malurus melanocephalus. The sequence continues at coordinate 341,602 of NW_026623474.1, forward strand.
AAATAATATCAAGTGGATGATTCCTTATATCTCTTTTGGTGATTTTTTTCTTTCTTTCTATACTCTGAACAACTTCCATTGGAATCTTTTGTAAATGGAGAACAGTCTTACTTTGTTTTTGGGAATAACAACCCAAAAAATAACTACATCTGACAGAGAGCAAGATTTGTGCAAAGGAAGAAGGAAAAGCTTCAGAGGGCATGTTTCACTTAACTCTGCTCTTGATGGCTTGACACAGAATCCCTTTATGGCCTGATATGGGATTTAACAGACAGCTGCCATGTCCTAAAAGCAGTGGAAGCAGCAGGTCTTGGGGGGTGTTGGTTTTTGTGTGAGTGTTTGGTTTGTTTTCAGTTAGGAAAGCCACTTGGCAGAACCTTTGTCCATGCTGGTTTTCCGCACTAAAGATCTGGGAATATTCTAAGTTTGCACTCCCGAGGGCTCCAGGCAGGCTGTGCTTACATGGGTTTTCCCTTTGGGGTTGTCAGGCTAAAACATCATAAGAAGTTGAGTTTCAGCTCATGTCTTTCCTGTTATTAAGGCTTTCCCTTTACTAGGGGCTTGAGGTGCAATCTTCCCTTAATTAGGGCACCTAGGGATGCTTTTTTTCCTGCTCTAACAGAGCTGGCCTGGGGCTTTAGCTTCCTTGCCTCCTTATCCCAGGCCATGACAGTTATCTCACCATGTCCAGGCAGAAGAGAAGAGACAAATGAATAATTTGCACTCCCAACCATCTACTCATGGTCATCCACCCCCAGAGCCCTTTGAGAGCACCAATGGGATTATTTCCCATTGTATTTTTGCATTGCAGGCACTGCAGGAACGTGAGATGGCTGTAGTTAATGTCCATGTGAACAGAAATTACAATGTTTTATTCAAAAAGTTCACCTCCAGTTGCTCCACAGGCCAAAGGAGTCAGGGATCACCACAAATCCTGGAGATTAACTTGAAATTTTCTGAACACTGGTGAATTTCKCTGTGGGTATCTGAGGAGGGAAGTGTTTTACTCAGCACTGTTCTGATGTTCCTACRCCTTCCAATTATCCTACTTGCAGGACAATCTCCCTTAATTTCCTGTATATGAATTCACTGGAAATAAACATTGAAGTAAAGCATTTCTGGCTTTTTGGTTTTTTTCAGGTTTTTTTAGAATTGTTTTTTCAAACTCTAAATCTGCTTAGGAAAGCTCCCAAAAGTAAATCCCTTTCTAATATGGGCCAGCATCCTCGTCTGCAGAGTTGTAGGATGCAGATGTGTTCTGAGGGAAAGTGCTTATTTGATGGTTACCATTTCAAGATATTTGGCATGAACAAATMAGCCCAGGCTAAGAATATTCTTATGGGAAGAAGTTGCAGGAAAACACTTTTTTATACAAAGCTACTTTTTGCTATAGGCTTATAAAATTATTGTATTGCAGTTCATTCTTCTGGCAACCATTTTGCACCCACATGCTAAAAGGCATTAGAGAGGCATCTTAAACTTACAAATTATTCCAAGTGCCAGGGTAGGTASCCTCACAGGATTTAAAACCAGCCTGTGTTGGTACTACAGACMCTTTTCTGACTACAAAATTGTACATATTTTCTACCTGTGTGCTACAGTTGAAATRAGAGTGGACAGGAAGTTTTCTTTTCATAAAGAGCACAGTTTCAGCAAATTCTCTAATGGTGGTCTGGGACCAGGCTTCTCCCAGAATTCAGTTTCTAGCAGGTTTTGAAAAATTACTGCAAATTAAAAAGCCATAAAATTAGTATTTGCACTTCCCCCTTCCCCCTTCCACATTTTAGCCATTTTTATCAGTGAAACAACCAACATACTTAAAATACCATTGAAGGAAATTAATATTATTAAAGTTAGTATTATAATGGGAGTTTCATATGGAATTATTACTTTTTAGAGGATGAATGAAATAAAAATAAACAGATCAGACAATTGCAATTATATAATTWTTATAATGTAAACTATTGAAATTTCATATTGTATAAATTATAGAGGAATCCTATTTCTTCTTAAAGTGTGGTTAATTTGTTAGAAAAAATTATTGTGAGGACAATATTAGCAACCTTAAAGGAAATGTAGCATTTACGAAAAAGTAATAGCAGCTGAATTCTGAATTCTGCTGCCTTCAAAATCATCCAAAAAAGACCCAGAAACCTGCGCTGTTTTCTACCTACTCAGAAAGGACTGTAACAGTAAAGTGATTATTTTGGTAATTTATACATGGAATAAACATTTAGAGGTGTTGTAATTATGTATGTTATGGGAACCTGAATATATTCCTCATCTGGAAGGGCTCCTTGTTGCACTTTAAGCAAGAAGCAGTAGATTCTTCATGACATCAACTTCCCTTCCTTTTGAGCATCCTGTCTAAAATGTCCTGAGGAAATAAAAACCAAAACAAAATCACTGGAAGCTGTGTCTGGGTTACAGGCTGAGGACAGAGAGTACCTCCCTCTSTAGAGATGCTGTGGTTAATTTACAGAGTTTCCAGTGCTCTAATTAGAAATACAGAACTCAGGATATCTCACAGACCTCCAATGCTTTTGGCCATGGGAGGRTCTCCCACAAGACTGGAGCCCACAGGAGCCCCAGGCATGAGCTCTTACTGGGGATCTCCAGCTCTGCCGTTGATCAAGAAAAATTAAAAAAAAAATGCAAATTACTCCAATACCGATAAGAAAAAAAATCAATTATTTTACACACATTTAAAAACTATTGACTGTTAAAGCTGATTTATGAGCTTTGAAGGCTTATTATCAGCAATGTTTGYATAATGCAACCTGTATATTCTTTCCAAGTCACTTCTCCTGCCACAGTTTCCACCTAACAAGTGACACGAGATGCTGAATGGGAACCAGGGAAATTACAGAGATCCCTTTAGGAATCCACMTGCTTCTGAAGGAGGGCAGTTCATGATGGTCCCCCTTCAAAGAAGAAATTTTTGTGCCACAYGATTACATGGCATCARTAGGAGAGTGTCCCAGAGAAAGATGTTTCTGGAARTCTTGCCAGGCAAAAAGTACAATATGAATTATACCTGTGAACTGARAAAATACATCATGTCAATTTGTGCTTAACAAACAAAATTCCACACAAGAAAACACCAGAAAAAAACTCCACTGTGATGCYTTACAGGGACTTGGCCCTGTTTGCAGAGGTTAAAAAGTGAAGGCAGGAGATGAAGGACAGTGGCACTATTCCCATATGCAAATCAAATCTCCAGGAATCTGAAGCTGTCAGAGCTTAGTTTGGAAAAGGATCCATTTAGAGTATTAAAAGGAAAGCATGTGACAAATTGATAAAGGAATTTTAACTACTAGCAACTGATTCATAGAGTTTAAATCTCTCCCAACAGCTAAGGCTATTATGAAGGTGCTGTCTGGGAGGGTTAATGACGATTGTGTGTTGTAATCTATACATATCTGACCCTTTGCAGTAGAATTTATTRTAACAGAGAAACTAATTCATGAAGGAAAAGGTAACCACTGCATTTTGCTTCTTTACCTGCTCTATAATCACGTTGCAATTTCCTGGAATGTTTTCATTACCAGAAATCGTTCAATTAATTCCTTCAACATTGCAAACAAAGCGTGAATTACTTTCTTCAAATATTCACTCCTGAAGGAATATTGATTAGTACACATTAGCTGGATAAGCAAATAGCAGAGTTTCTGGTCTCCATCAGGCTGATGCCTAAGGACCCTTGGTTCAAATACTTGTTTATGAATCCAAAAACGAGGATCATGGATACTCCAGCATACAAGTTTGGCATTTGCTTTGCACACACATGCATCATGCTCCCAGTCACTTTGATTTTCAAAATGGCACAATTTTATTGGGCCTCTGGCAAGAATCAAAGTCAGCACAGCAAGCTTACTACATTTGACATTTTACCTCCTGGAATCAAAATGACAGAGTTTTGCTTCAAATTCTTCCCCCCCCCCCTCCATTTTGAGATGGAACTTCAGAGCCACTGAAAACCTTTGTCAGATTTAGAGCCTCGGGAGAAAGAAGAAAGCAGTCCCATGCTTCATTTTAATCTTCACTTTTTAGTCATTTTTATAGTCCCAGCATTGCAGCGATCCCTGAGGTGGGATGTCTGCGAGCAACCCTAGTGCTTGGGAAGCGTGGAGCACGGAGCAGCCGGTGGGACCTCACAATGACACTTGGWAAAARGAGCCTGAAAAATTAAATTCATTTCATAACCCCATATTTTTCTTTTATTACCCACAACCATAATCTTTTACTTCACTGAAATGGTATGCAGGAGAAAAGAGCAGGGGGAAGATACGGATATTAATGAGGTAATGGAAGAAATTACTTAAAAATAATTCTAGGAAAACTGATTTTCAAAAGTCATAGTTTTGGCTCCTCGCTTTTGCTTGTGTTTAAGGCTTTAGTAGCCACATTTTCAAGCTCAATTCAAGCAAAGCCTGTGGACTTAAACAAACCGCAATTAACCAAAAAGAAAATGCAGCACCCAAAATTAGATTATCAAACAAYAAAACAACTCCAAAGTCTTCAAATCTGCCAATCTTCAAATCTGAGGTCTGCCAGTCTGATCTATTTGAGTCCTGAAAAGGATTTCAGCAATTAATAAGGTGCCAATAATATTTACTAAGAAACAGAGTAAGAAATATAAGATGATGGAGCAAATGACATTTTCATGCATGCTTTGTTTTTTGTGCACAAWACATGCTAGACCAATCCAGCAGTTAAAAGCACTGCTATTAAGCAAACAACACCTACACAATTTATTTAAAACTCTACTGCCTTCCATGTTCATCATCTCAGCAAGTGGCTAATTATTTCTTGCTATTTTGAGATATTGAGAACACCAAAGTGATTTTAGAGACATGGATATAGAAAACACTTTTTATCAAAGGAACCCTGGGCCAAGACAGACTTTTTTCCCCCAGACAAGTTATTCTCTGAGTTACTGCCAGGTGCATACAAGGAAGTGGCATGCCAAAAATGAACCAAAAAACAAAACACTAATTTCTTATGCCAACACTTCAGATGCTGTTTGACAGATAATGTGCTGAGAGCACAACCTTAAACAACAGACAGGTGAATGCCAGTTGTTTCCCAACAGTGACAGGTGCAAGAAATCTTGAGGAAAGTGTTCATTATGGGCAAAGCTCAAATGAGGTACTTAAAAATTGTGGCTTAATTTAGGTCATTTATCATCCTACTCAAAGGCCCTTTTGTACAATTGAATTTTGAAGTGCTTTGTTTGCTCTTAGCTCSTCACAGCTGCTGTGGTGTCATTCCAAGCAGATGTTTCACAGAGTGCCCAGCTCATTTCCAGAAGTAATTCTGCATCTYTCCCTGGCACTGCTGCCTCGGGATGTGGATTTGGCTGTGCAGGTGTCACCACACAAGGGCTCTGCAGGAATAAAGTGACAGTGGGGGCAGACCCCAAACTGATTCCACTCTCTGGAGAGCTCCTGAATTTTTAACTGCCATTTACCCTTTGAAACAAGTGGAGAATGAATCAGCTCAGGTGACTCTTGAACTATCTCTGCTGTAGACTAAAAATAAGAGGGCAATGGGACACCTTGGCTTTGCACTGGAGTACAAAGGATTATTCCCCACACGATCCTCRTGCAAAGTGCAGGCTCATCTCACAAGCAAACAAATAATTCCTGTGAGACAGAGGCACTGCTCACCTCCTTCCCTGTGTGCCACTGCACAGCCTGAAAGCAGGGACRTGGTGCTGAGGGAATGCAGAACACCCACTGGAGAAGTTACTTCACTCTTCCAAACAAAACTTCTAAGAATGCGCCTTTTCTGTGCAATGCATTGGAAATTCTTTGGCTGAGGAACCTGTCTGARAAGGACACGTCTGTAATTTTGTGTGGAGGGCCAGGGTGGGTTTGGCTCTGAGATCTAGAAGGTGATGGGAGAAATGCATCCTTAAAATGAGCAAATGCTGTGCAGGTCGAGCAGCTCTTGTAAAATGACTCATTAATGGGAATCCTAGACTGGGAGGCACCTGGAATTAGCAAAGTGCAGAATTAGCTCAAAACTGGCAGATCAGCTCCTTCTTGCACCACATCTCTTTAGCTCCAATAAGCATGAGGGCAGAGACATTTAACAGATATTACTGCTCTCTATTTAGACAGAGTTTGYATGACATAATCACCTCCTTTGAAGGCAATGAAGTGCTTTCCAGTCCATTAGTAAGGGAGAACGGTGTCATTAGACAATATCCATTAGAGAATTAGTCATTAAAAAAAGTTTTACTCCAGGAGTGATGAAAACTCTTACTCAGGATTCAAGAAGTTTTGGAGAGATCTCTGATTCTCTATTCTAAAAAATTGCAAAACCAGGTATATTTTTGTTAAAGCTCGCAAGAAAATAGAGATAATTGTAAGGCAGGAAAATCAATCTGAGAAATAAACAGTGAAAAATTTAGTAGAGATTTAAAAGCCATGTTTTAAGGAATGTAATCTTATTAAAGACAAGAGGGGTCCAATAATCACAATGTCCTCTTTAATGAGGTAACAAGTTTAGACCATAAAAGTAACTGATATGTAAAAATKAGACTTTTGTGGGATTTTTGACCTTTTTCCACAAATCCCCCAGTTAATAGCACATAATGACAAAGCATGTATTATCCAGATTCAAACTTCTCTGCTTTTCAAATATGGAAAAGAATTATTAATTACAACTAATTGYTTGTAAAAAGTTTGTTTAATTAGGAAGTATTAGGGATCATTTGTAGGCAACTAAGTATTCAACTTCAATTTAAATGTGACCACGGCTGATAGCATTTTTGTAGTTGATCTGGATTCTTGATAAAGTCCTTTAAACAAGGGGTTTGAAATACATTGAAATCTTAGGATAAAAATTGAGATCTATGAAATTACTTGAGAGCAGATGGCCAGGACATACAGAAAGATACTCACAGATGTCAGCTTGCTTATCTGTCTCAAAACTCTAAAGGACTTGGGTAAAGAAATTTAACATTAAGAATTATTTAAGCAAATTAGCAAAGGTTCAAGAGAGAAAATATCTGTCAATTAAACCAATTTCAGTTTAACCAAATAACTRCATTAATTTATTCAAAAGCACATCACATGAACAGCTAGAACACACCCCTGAGGGACATGGGGCAATASCTTCAAGTTTATACTTCCCTAGAAATTGAGTGTTATGCCAACACAGGTTTCTAGACTCAACACACCATTAACTGTGTTAAGTGTAACAGCCTGTGGAAAACAAGAGTTCAATCAAATTGATGTAACAGTCCCCTTTGGATTAAAACTCTGGGAAATCAAATCTGGGCCTGAAAAATGTTAGGAAGAAGAAAACACCCTCTACAACTACTTAAAATAAACCCACCTAATGTCCTCACCACCACTGCATACTGTAATCTGCCACTTGAAATTATTAACATCTCTGGAGTCCAGTTTGTTAAATCGGGGGGAAGAAWTGCTGGCTCTGTTCCTAGAAAATCTCAGCTCTTCACAACGGCATCTCAGGCAACAATGCTTTTAGTTTCCATAGGCTGTAACCACAGCTCGTCCTTTAACCCCACTTTCCAGAGTTAAGTAAGGATGACGTTGATATCCAGCAGAAAATTTGAATTTCCTGTCGGCATGGGCTCTTGCACTAGCTGTCAGTTGTGGGTGAGGCAAAGAATTTATCTCCATCCTTATGAAGTCCTAAAACAATCATGAAAATCATTTCCTCTGCTTCCCAAACCCTCAAGGAACAGTTTCTTGAAAAGCACTTCCATATGGTGGTAGGTAGAGGAGAGGACTCATTTGGCCAGAGATTCYCTCTCTCTCAGACAGCAGAAAGGTCCAAGATGATTATTCGTGGATTTTGGTGGTTAAGGTGTTCCAAGGTATCGCTTTTCTTCCCTCTGCCTAGATACTCCCACTTCAAGAGGTTSCTTAATAATGATCAGAAAATATATATATGATTCATTAAGATTGAAGCTCTTCAATTCTTTTTCACTGATCACTCATTAAAATTAAAAATCAGATATTAAATAGAGGAAATATTCATTCCTCAGAAATATATTCTCATTTCTCCACAGCAGGAGAGGAATAATGTAACAATTCCTCCGTTATCTCAGTGCTGTGAGGTGGAGATGCTGAGGTTTTGACCTGCCCAGTGCAAGCAGGAGYTATTGATCACCCTATAAAGCTACAATATTTTCATTTGCCCTGCATGGAGACTGAACACATTAACATAAGAAGACCCAAATACGTTCTGCTCACCACATTTTTAATCAATATACAATCTCAGAAGGAAATTTGTCCAAATCATGTCACATAGTAAAATTTAAAAAAAAATTATAAAATCAAGATCACAGTAAAATTTGTATTTATGCTTTATTTTTGGTTTTGGGTGGGTTTTTTGGGGTTTTTTTTTGTTTGTTTGTTTGTTTTGGGTTTTTTTTTTCTGTTTGCTTGGTTGGTTTTTTGTTGGTTTTTTTTCCTTAATTAAAATACATGACCTAGTTTACAAAAGACTACTTATCTCACCTTAAAAAATAAAAACCTCTGAGCACTTGCATCAGTTTGATCATTTCAAAATGAAAATTAATGGAGAGCCATTTTGTTCAAAGCCTCACATGTGATGTGAACCCACTTATAAGCACTGGAGAAAATGATGAGATTTCCCTTTCTCATTTACCTGATCTCCAAATTCTATTCATTTCCCAGCAGGAGTAAAAGCCCAGCCCAGCATCMGTTATTTGGCATTCTGACATCAATCTTACTGGGGTCAGCCTGCTGTTCAGCACTTCATGGGGTGTCTTGAAGCACCAAAACTCAGGATACCCCAGCAGGGSGGAAAAAGAGATTTTCTAACAGGCAAATGGGTGATTTTGACTCAGCTGGACTTCAGAACAGCAACAGCAGTTAGCCCAGGGGCAGCTCGGAAGGCTCAGCATGGACTAGTGGGATTGATTTCACTTTAGGGGGCTCCAAACAGAGCAAGGAGCCTCAAAAAGGGCATTGGGACTTCCTTCAAAGAAGCACAGTACTCTTYAGTAACTCTTAACCATTTGCTCTTGGTCGGCTGGGAAAGTGGATAAAGCAAAAAAAGAGAGAGAAAGAAACAAAAGAACAAAATGCCAGGATCAGCTTGTGCATCCTACAGGGGCAAGAAAAGGAGACAAGGATGTGGATTTAGAAGAATTGCTGGAAGAGAGTCCCACAAGGCACATCTTTTACCTTAGAGATGGATTTGTACTCACTTTCTAACATTTGGTTGGTCTGTCATGAAGCTAAATTGGAAAAGGGACTGACAGCATCCATCTTTCCTCTGAAACTTGAATGATAAAAAATAAAATACAGGGTGATCGTGTTATTAAGGCTAAAATATGTATTATGTGAACAGTTCTGCATTTTTATATACTGACTTGTAGTTGCTTTAAACTTTAACTTYAGTGACTGCAAAATATTTTTTTTCTTCTGTTCCTGACAATAAAATATTAGAGAATCATTAGTTGGGGTTCTGTACTAGGACCTCTGGAGATCACCAAGACCAATCCTCCTGGCAAGGCAGGGTCGCCTGGGGAAGGTGACACAGGAACATGCCCAGGTGGGGTTTGAAYRTCTCCAGAGAGGGAGGGTCCACACCCTCCCTRGGCAGCTGTTCCAGGGCTCTGCCACCTTCACTGTAAAGATGTTCTTCACTTTGAGATGGAACTTTTTGTGGTTTAGTCTGTGGACATAGCTCCTGTCCTGGCACTGGGCACCATCCTCTGACACTGCCTTTGAGATATTTATATGCATTAATGAAATCCCTTCTCAGTCTTCTCTTCTCTGGCCTAAAATCCCCCAGTCTCTCCTCAAAAGAAGGGAGCTTCCTAATAATTTTTGTGCCTGTCTGCTGGATCCTCTCCAGTAGCTCTTTGTCTTTTTCTTTTGATGTTTGGGTTTAGAATTTGCAAGGCAGAACTGTTACACAGATCTTGTGTTGAGTTATGCACAGACAGAAAAGGCAGAGATGGCTCAGGCTATGGCAAGATATCCTGAGGGTGGGGACTCTGAGTATTGTGTGAAGAAATTCAAAATAAATGGGGACAGGCTCCATTTAAAGTCCTTAGTACTTTCAAAGTACAGGAGAATGAATTTTGCCTTCAGTATATCTAAGCTTGTTGCAGATTACTGCTGAATTTGTGGTTGGWATTAATTAGAGTTAGTAACCTTGATTTCCTTTGTAAAGCAGAAAGAATTCAAATGGAATCACTGGGGAGAGGTAGGAAGAAGATCATGACAGGCTGACAATTTTTGCCTGGAAGGTTCTTCCAGCAAGTTGCATGATCCCAATCAGCAGGGGGTGGCTCACACAATTTGGCTGGTGGAGTCAGAAATAAAATCACAGCCACATCTGGCTGATATTTAAATGTCAGCAGTGCAGGCAATGTAACTGTGGCCCCAGAGAGCTGAAAACAAGCTCAGGTACCTCATGCAATACCCAGGGTTTGATGTTCACATGCTGTTTGGAAGGAGCAAGGGGAGGAATTAAACCTGAGGCCTGAGAGTTTGGCTGTGCTGCATTCTGCCTCAGCTTGGCCATAATATCAACAATTATCCACTGCAAATTTGGTTTGGCCAGAATAGGAACAATATAATACACAATTTTAAATTCAAGGGAGCAGGCACCACAGCTGCCTAACCCCTTTTTTCCCTGTTAATGTCTGTGTTTCTCTCTAATCCATGAGTTAGTTCATTTTTGGAACAGGCAATAAATTTGTATATTTAAAGCAATAAAAGCACATAAAAAACTCAATTTTCTCAGTCCTGACAAGTGTGGGGAGTTTCTTTCTGATGGTTAACACTYGCCTTGCTGAAGCTAAGCTAATAATCTATTACTTCTGTAACATTTAAGGCCTGTCAGTTTATTTTTGGACAAGATTAATCATCCTCTTGAGTTCATRCAAGTGAAGTTCAGCAATATCTGTTTACTGGTGCCAGCTGCTCTTTTCCCCTCGTTTTGCTCTTTAGCTCTGGAAGAATAAATTCTGCTCTGGTGATGAGAACAGAGGTGAAACCATTCACAGAATTATCCTCCACCTTTCAGTGACTTCCATTAAATTTGGTCACTGACACTAAGGTGGAGTCACTGAAGGGKTTTTTTGGGTGGAAAAAATGCACCTCTTTTAAAATAATAATGATTATCCCTGGAAACTATATAGAGGTAAACAGATATACTAATAAAGAAATAACACAACACCTCAGAACTTAAAAAAAAAAATCAACAAAACCCCCAAACAAATAAAAACCAGCCAAACAAAAAACAACCAAGCAAACAAACAACAACAACAAAAAAACAACCCCCAGAAAAACAAAAAAAAACCCAACCAAACCAACCAAAAAAGAAAAAAAAGAAAACAACAACTAACTAAAAAAAACCCCGCATAAACCCTTTTAAAATTCTGTATGTTTCAACTATCATTCTTAGCACTCTGGACATTTGGACTGATAAATYGGGTCAAATAGATTGTTTAAAAACCTTAAAATTTGCTGAATGTTCATTCCAAATACTAAATTTAATAATCAATAYCTTACATCCCTTTGTGGGATTTTTTCCAGAGTGTAATAAGTATCTTTGCCATGACAGCAGTTTTACCTTATGTTCAGTTGCACATTTATTTGGCAATTAAAAATAAGACATTTAAAAATTGATATGTTTGGTATGGTACACAAGAAATATAAACAATATTATGCAAATCTCTGTGAATAAAACTATTAAAATTAAACAAAAACCACATAGGACTCACAAGCTTATCTCACTCTGGAGCTCCAAATAAGGAGACAAAAGACAGAAGTATTCTTATCTTCAAGTGCTTTTGTGTTTTTGTGCTTTCACAACTACTCACTGGGCAATTCTTTTTTCTCATGTTTTCGCAATAAACTTGAGGCTCACATGTACTGGAAAAGTTAATATCATACAGCTTGCCTGTTCTGTTATCCTCCCACACCTCCAGTCAACATTTCCTATGAAAGATATTTTGGGATTGATCTCTGGGGTTGCTCTAATTTTGGCCAAAAGGATGCTTTCCTGATAATAGCTTGTGCATACTGAAAAACTTCCACTAAAAGCAAAAGCTTTAAAATGATCCTGTCAAAACACTCTCAAGCAAGCCCTATTCCTGAATCATGTTTATTTTCCCCTTGGTACACCTTTGCATCATGAGTTCTGGTGTTTTCCCACTTCTCCATCCTGTAGCAGTCAAAGTTCCCATAATTTTTTTCTGCCCCCCTGCTGCCTACATGACGGTAGGTGATGGGATCCTTCTGCTCACAAGATTTTTTGYTGTCTCCTGGTGATGACTCTCAGCATGGCTTCTCCATAACTTTTCTCCTCATTCCAACATCTTTTAAAAGAGCCAGGCTTTTCCAGTCTGCTGCCTCTATTGCCGCTCTGTCACAAAACAGTATTAGAGCCTTTTCCTCTCTTTCCTCTCAGATTCACCCAATTTTCAGCTATTATCATTCCACCCTTAACAGAGCTAAATATCCCCTTTCAGTGAAGACAACAAAATTTTCATTCTTGTCTTAATTTTCTTACCTTAACAAATTATCTTCCTTTCTTCAATGCTCATGTTGTCCCAATATACASTCCAAAAACACGGGTTACAACACTAATTTTCTTCAATCTGGAGTTTAACTTGAAATTTTTTTGAATTAAGAGTCCAGAAACTCTTGCTTGAAAAGAAGTGATACAACGATTTTTTTCCCCTGTACCCTATTTCCTACTTTTCAGGAATGGGGATGCATTATTGTCAGGGCTATCAAGTGCTGTCGAATTTGAAAAGTATTTCCTTCATCCAAAAAAAAAAAAAAAAAAAAAAAAAGTTGTTGAAATATCACAAAGAAAGATTGATTCATCTCTCAAGAAAAAGTTGCTGCTGTCTCATGGGTAGTTTTGGCAAAATCATCTACTTGGATTAATATCAACTGCTTACTTCCTCCTTTCCTTCCTCCTTCCCCAACTGACTACTTAGTCCTAGAGAGTGAAGCATACGGAAATCCATGTTTTCTTGAGGCCTTGTCTGTTTCTGAAATTATATCCTGCCATTGGAGACCAATAAAACTGTAAAATTGTGTGTAAATTGCTCTTGTGTTGGAAAATTACTGATTTTGCAAGCAGAGGATGTGACTTTATATGGTAAACAAGCATCATTCATTGTGGCTTAATCTAAAATAAAACAAGACTACAGAGACAAAATGGAAACAAAAAAAAAAAAAAAAAAAAAAAAAAAAATAAAAAAAAAAAAGAAGAAAAAGGAAAAAAAAATCCAGGTGTCCAAGAACAGTTACCAAAAAACCCCAGAAGTCAACTAAATGTTGTATTAAATAATTCAGTGCCAAATGCCTTTGCTGAGGCCAAATAAGACTCATAGGCAGTGATTTGGTGGAAGAGTCCAAACTATGAGGAGCTACACAGACACACTTTGGCAGTAATTTCATATTAAATTTTCTTATTTCTTAGTTTTGAGGAAGAATATCAATTTGTTCTGTATTCGAGGATATTCAGACACTCTCCAGTGTATAGTCCTGCTGATAAATTTTTTATAAAATAATAAAGTTTTCTGTGCAATTTGTTTTTTTTTTCATGTGCCAACAGCAGCAGTGTAGTTTATATAATGTAGGATCAACTCTTGTTTTCAGCTGTGAATTACACAAAGATCAGAGTAATAGGCCAAATCATTTTTTTCAGTGAGAAAAAAAAAWTCTTGTCCTTTTTCTAAAGTGTTAATTTTTGAAAATGAACAGAGTCAGCAATGAAAACAACCTTTGCTTGCCAAAGAAATAAATTTTCATGTATCACATGGGGGTTTTGCAGTTTTTAACTGAGTTGCAAAGGAGAAATCACACTTGTCAAGCCATCCACGTTAAAGTAGATTTATAATACAACTAGTAAACAAACACTTCTGGTTCTATAAAGCCTTACAAGTCTAATAGATCTTTTATCTTTCTGTGAGTGACTCTTCAAGGGATACGTCCRTTTTCTGTTGGAAGAGACTTTGCTCAGATATGAATTCCCAGGGATGAGCTAAGTGTTGTGAGAAAAGAGAACAGATACCTTCATGGCCATCAGCTGTGTTGTCAAATTCACCCCTGGACAAATTAACATCCAGATAGTCMTGCTGAGTGGAATAATCAATTTCTTCTCCAGAAATCCTCTGGTTTACAGTCTCGGCAGCTGCACTGGTTTCTGTGTTTGCCTCCTTACCACTCGGGACAAAATATGTCAGGGTTTTAAGCTGAAAATGTGTAGCTTTTCCCYTACATTTTCTCTGATGTCCTCTTGTGCTTCCATCCCTGTTGTGTTCCTCCACATCCACCCACCCTTTTGGAATTAACCAGCCTAAAATCTATTGAGGCATCCAAYTCAAAGTCAACAATTTGTTCATCCACCACACACCAAGAGGTCTGCCCTGAGCAAGTTATTTTTGTAAAGCAAATATACAAACACCACCAAGGTTTTCTCACATGAGTAACTGATCAKATGGGATGCAGAAATAATGACAAACAGTAGTTTCATGACAAAAAATATCTTAATGATCCATGCAACAAAAGAAATAGAAATATCTTCACAAACTTTCCATCCATTTTCTTCACTTCATTGACACCATTCTTGTTCTGGTGAGCACAGAGATTCCTCACATAGAGGTAGAGAAAAAAAATTCTTCAACTGAGAGAGAAGAGATGGGAGAACAAAGTGTCAGGGCACATGGCAACCTGTCAGCACATGGAATAAACAGTGATGCAAGCCARACTCATGGCTCAAACTCCTCCCAGCACAGATTCTTCATTAAGATGGAAACATTGGAATGGCTCTTCATGTCAGGAGGGCCACAAAAGAGAAAAGGAGCTAATGAAACTTCCTGATAAAGAGCACCCATTTTGGATTTCAGCTGTGCACCTGCTGTTTTCAGCCTCTCTGCTCCTCATCTGCCAGCAGAGCTTTCATGGAAACATGAAAAGTTTCAAAGTTTTGTTGTTGCTGTTCAAGATCTTGTGTCTTTCTTCTATCCTTGCTTTTGGAGTTGATTTTTTTTTTTTTTTTTTTTTTTTTTTTTTTTTTTTTTTTTTTTTTTTTTTTTTTTTTTTTTTTTTTTTTTTTTTTT
>NW_026623474.1:356754-373005 GCF_030028575.1 Malurus melanocephalus
TTCACACTCAAAATGCTCTGCTTTGAACATCTTCTGCCTTCCTCCATTCCTGGCTGTCTGTCAGACACATCTCCTAACCTTTACTGATTTCTCCCTCAGGGTGACCAGTTTTATTGTTTCATAGAAGGAAAAAACCCAATTCTCCATTTTATAAACATCTATATCTATCTATTTTGCTGTACCTGAATTATTGGACATAATTTGTAAACTAAAATTTTAAGATGCTCTTTGAAACAATAAAGTTGTACTGCTGATTTTATTTTTTTTTTAAATACTGACCTTTTTTATTTCCTCTTTATTTCTCCAAGACAAGACACTCAAAACATGACAAAAAACCCCCCAAAAAACAAAAAACAATTAAAAACACCGTTTTGTCACCGTAACTTTCAAAAGCGAAGTTGGATAAAACTAAAAACAACTTTTAATCTTAAATTTAATAAAATTATTTTCTAAACCKCTGTTTCATGCTTTTTCTTCCACTGTTAGCCTGCAACCCTGTGAACAGATAAATCTTTTGCCTTTGTTGAACACAAAAATTTTCTGACTATGTCCTCAAGTACTTTACACAGAGCCATAAGTTTCGGCTACTGTGAATCAGAAAATAATCCTCATTTTATAGACGATCTGATAAAAAGAGATGAACAGTCACAACATCCTGAATGTGGCCTCCAGTTTTGACTTTCGAGTCCTATCAGCTGACCTAACAACAAATACAAAATCTGATCTCTCCTAAAGCATACAGGGAGCTTCTAATATCTGTTACCAAGACATTAATGTTAAAAATTAAGAAAGAGGTAAGATAATAGTAAATCCTCTAGAGAAGTCTGACAAGGCTGATGAGAAAGCCCAGCTCCCAGTTTTGGGACTTCAAGATGTGACCACCCTTTGCCATCTCCATGATTTTTAGAAGTGYCTGTGAGCTGGCATGAATCATATCACAATTCTTTTCATTTGCTTGCTCAGGAATATTATCCTGTGATCATAAATTATCAAAGGAAACTTCCTTTGTTCAACTGTCTCTGCTGATCWGACAGAGTGAACATTGGGAAAAGCCAGCCCTACTCAGAAGATATTTGAAAGGGAAATAATGTCTCATGCAAAAATAATTTAGAAAATAAATCAGAAACCATTTTAACACCCAAGACAAAGTTGTCATAGAAGTCAGTCAAGGAAATGGTAAATCRTTAAAATGATCAAATAAAATGAGATGGGAGTATTTGGCTGAGATTCCTATTGCTTAATGCTTTCCCCCACTCCTACTGAAAAGGTTTCCTGACAGAGCATTTTCCGGAATTTTGCCCRATTTATTCTGAAATGTCATAATCAGCAGGAGTGACAGAGAGCAGCCCAGTGTTCCCAGCAGCAATACTGGCGAATAACACCATGGGGCATCACCAAACTTACCTTTTTCAGGAAACTTGAACTAAATCACTGGCGGCTCCCCACACATTGTCCCTAGGCCACAATGCCAGGACCACATCTCCAGCTCACTTTAGTGCTCAGGACATTTTCATTATTTCATGAAATATTCCATATTTCAATTTATCATCTCATTTCTTTCATTTCACAGCACGTATTTCAGCYTTTGCACAGAGCCACACCATGAGCAACCGCCACAGCACTTTGCAATCCACAGGGGCAGGAAAAATATTTTGGGTTTTCCTTTCTCAAGCAATAGATTCTTTCCCTCTTCTACAAATATATTTCGACAATTCAGTGGAAATATTCCCTGGAATACTTCATCTTAGATTTCCTACATATTAGAGGATTTCCATAGGTACTTGAGGTGAAAGTCACAGAGATTTGCTCTTGCAGCAGCATATTCTGTGACACCGGTTCATAAACTGAAGAAATAAATTTGTGGAGTGTTGAGATTCCCCACTGCCCTAGAGTCAAAGCTCTGCCTGACACACACCTCACTGTTATGGGTGACAGCAAGCCATAACCAGGAAAGCAGGCAGGCAGTGCCAGTGCAGTTGTAATTGTAGAATAAAAGCCTGGAATTCTGCTGTTTAACAGTAAAAAGCAAACGTTTCCTTTCAAAATGGCATATGAGCAGACAACTCATGCTCTGCAGGATTTAGCCTGTAGCTGTGATCAGCTTTCTCACCTGATGTGCTGATAGTTTTGGCAGCAGCACACACACCACCAGGTGGTTGTCAGGATCTGTTGGGATTTTTTTTATTTGATCCCATAGGTTTTCTTGATAAATGGGTGAAGTTATGCCATTCTAGACACAGCCCTACCCTACTGCATTCTGCTCATACAGATCCACATGTGGGGCTGGGGGATTGCTCTGTGTTCCTTTTGCCATTTAAATTCTTAAAGAAACCCAAGAAGTGTCCTCATAGTTGCCTCGACAATGACACAAATGGGGAGCCCATTCTTAAGGACATTGGAGAAGAGGGGATTCAAGGGCAATCTGCTCTCCTGTGGCCCCAGGAATTCATCACTGGTRGTGTCATATATCTTATAGCTTCAGGGAATGAAGAGATGTCCTTCCTGAAGGACGTTATCAGCCTTTGTTGTTAATTTAACACATGCTGACTGAAGGACACAGATGTCATCATAATATTTGGCTATAGTTTCCCTGACTGTAAGCCTATGCCTGTTTTCAATTCTCTGCCTCCTGCCTTTCACCTACGTGGCTCCAAAACACAGGGAATAATATATAAAATGTCCTTAAACTGTCTCTCTTTTAGACTATTATTTAAAATAAATCAACAGTTATGAAGTGGGGTGGTTTTGTGGTTTTGTTTTGGGTTGGTGTTTTTGTTTGTTTGTTTCTTTTTGAGATGAGCAGCAAATTACAAAACTGTACACCTAACTGCACAAACCAGAATTTTAGCAGGTTGCAAATGCAATGTACTGAGAAAACTTTGAAACTATCAGCATGGACAACATTAGAAAGAACTGTGTGAACGCCACAAAGAACAGTAATGAAAGTATGATTCTTTCACTCTGATTTTGTTTTGCAGAGGGAGAGTGAACAAGAATTAAGTTTTCTAAAAGCAGTAATGGCAACAAATGCCTTCAGAATAGCAACTATTTATATATATTAATACTAAAGTTATATAAGTATACATCTGAACAGGTTTTGTGCTTATTKCTCAGATTTGAAGCATAATTATATAATGACCAGGTGAAATGAAAAATATCTGATTGAACTTTCAGATTTGACATTGTCCTAAGTTATGAATCTGTTTACAGCTTCATTCTGTGCTTAGAATGTATAACTTTCTTGAATTTACTCTGGACTGTAACTATACCCACAATTATTTCCTCTACAAAATCTATTATCTTGATGTTATAATTATTTTAGCAATCTTATCAAACCTATCCTTTAGGTGCATCCCAGTTTTACCTTTCAAGGGTGTCTTTTGCCTGCTTTGCAGACACACACTTTTCTCATCCAGAGGTGTTCCTTGGGGGCAGAGAGGAGTGAGGGGAGAGAGTAGTAGGGATGAGGGGAATGTCCCAAAAACGATAAAACTTTTTCTTCTACTATGTTCTGCAGGTGCACCACACATGAACTGAATATTTTGGGGACCATTTTTTGTGCTGTGCATGGCATGTACCAGACAATGCCTGAAAGATCCCATCTGTGTGTTTTAAATTTACACACACACCTGAAGAACTGCTACTGGTGCAAAAAGAAGAAGAAACATCACTACTGACCTTCTGCAACATAAGAATTTTTGACACCATTTGGAAATGGCATCTGTACCCTCTCTCTCTGCAAGAAATTGAGAATGTTAAAGGAAAACAAAAGCTGCCAGCAAAACACAGACCATAGAACAGAGTATTCTCATTGGAACACCTGGCAGTGACAGTGCTCACCTCAGTGTCCTCTGCTTTAATTTAGGTAAGCTGCCAGCTGGATAGAAAGTTTTTCTCCACAAACACTTAGAAGAAAAGCCTGAGCTGCTCTCAGGGTAATAACAGAAACTTTTTCTTATTAGTTTCCTAAGGCTGTAGAAGAGAAGTAAAGATATTTCCAAAACATCATAGCAACAGGAGAACAAGGAGGAGGCCTGAAGTTCACCAAAAGCACTTTTCTTTCATTGAAGCTGTGCACATGTCTTGGCCCAAGCTGAAGGGTTCTTGGGCATCCGATCTTTGTCTTTTCCCTTGGAAGGAAAGAAAAATCTTTCCCCAAACCAAGCTGCTAAAAGCTCTGCAGTAGGAATTTCATCTTTTTTTCTCAGCCCCTTGTTTGCTCCTTTGGGAAGGTGATTAGCGCCCAGAAGCTCCGTGATGGAAAGCAAAGCCCAAGGCACCCAGCAGGTCACACTGGGTGCATACATTTATATCTGGCTTTTAATGGAAACTAGCTACCTTTAAGCTACCAATTAAGACCAGCTTAATGAGCTTGAGTGGCTTCATTCTCAATTAAAATTCTCATCCTGCTGATAGGAACCTGGATGCTGCTCCTGACAAGCTGCCAGACAAYAGAAGTGTCCCTCTTACCTGAAGAGGAATTTTTCAACAAGCCAAATACACAGGAATTGCTAGGGAGGRGGACAGGGAAGAAATCATGAACATTTATGATGCAGTAAAGGGCTACTGATAAAATGACAATTGGCTGATTTTTTGTTTGTTTGGCAGACATTATGGTTGCCAGTAACTGACCCATGAAGTACCTTGGCTGCCATCCTGACAAACTGCAGGTGGCCCAGGGGTTGGGCTGATGCCCTTACAAATCATCATCTGCTGGATCAAAGTGCATTGGGAAGTGCTGCAGGTGAGCTGGTTTGATTACATGTATCTTTCATGGCATTTAATAATCAAATCTAATCTGGCTTCCATATCAGCTCTSCTGGACTTCAAACACTTTGATGAAGCCTAATGCATCACTTATGGGCAGAATGCTGATATAAAATGTTCATTTTCCTTCTTAATACTCATGTCACCTGTGAGTGAGGAATACATGAGATGATAATATGTGTGGAAGTACAGGGGGCAATATCCAGGCTCTGTGAGCTGAGATTTGAGGGGTTTCTTGTCCTTTTCTTGCCCCATCTAAATGGGGTTTCACATTCATTAGTGGAGGCTTGGCTAGGTTTACACAGTTTTTTAAGGTACCTGGTTTTGGCAGCTTATTCTTACAATTTTGAAGTCATCTAGGCATTTGCAGTCCTCGAAGCATTTATCCCCCCAAACACTCCAAATCAAATAAAAGCTGTCTCGTTTTTACAGGACATGGAAGGGCAGAAGCTCCTGAGCAAAGGAGCCCTCTCAGCCCTCAGAGGGTTTTGTGCTTTCAAATTCCCTTCCTCCCTCCATGGATTTCATGATTCCATGAGTTCCAGAGTAGCTGGCAAAATGACCCTGTTTGTGTGTGTGACTGAGGTTCTCTACTTAGAACCTCATTTATTCTCATTTATTCTCTGCTTAACAAACCTCCACAAGTCAACTCTCTGTGTCTTGTGCACACCCTCAGCAAATACAAGCTAATGCTGAWTAAAATAATCCTTTTGCTTGTGGGTTTAAGAGAAAATGCATTGATTTTCACAAGCATGCACGTAGACAGTTGGTGGGATCACTGAAGCTGCCATCCTTTTTTCAGGCACCAGAGTTATAAAAAAGAATGAGCACAAACATTTGGCTGTTCAGCATCATCGGAACACAGCCACACAATTATTTGATTTTTAGAAAATTATCTCTCTCTGATGCTCCCATAAGCCTTAAAAATATTGTGTGGCCTTTATGTTTGCTCAACAGGCTACTTAATATTTCCTTTTTAGGAAGTAAATAACCAAACAAACGAGTAAGACTGAAGTCAGAATAAATTTACAACGTCTTCACAGGCATGAGGGAGGTGCGAATGCAGGTTGCAGTGGCCGGGTCAGAACCAGATGACCTTTAAGGTCCCTCTCTACTCAAACCATGCTATAATTCCATGTTTTTGCTTCCTTGCCTTAAGACTTCCTAATTTTAGCAGCCTAAACCTGCCCTCCAGCCACCCCCCTCAGGATCTCAGCATCTCCCCTCCCCTGGAAGGGCTCTGGGGGCTTTTGGCCACCCCACAGACCCCACTGTGGGCACCACCACAGCCAGACCTGGTTTCCCCCAGCTGCAGCAGATGTTTTGGGGTGTGGGCCAAAGGAAACTTTATAAGGCTTTTCCTCCCTTTCAGGGAGGAATGCCAAAACAGTCAAGAAATGGGAAATATATTACTTTATTCAGCTTTCCAAACCAGGAGGGAAATGCTGCTTGCTGTTGGATTGTTTGGAGTGTGTAAGGGGCCAAACTCTGCCATTGGAAAAGGAAAAAAAAGGAATGGGAGTTGCACCTGTGTATCTCTATCTGCATAAAGGGGGAAAATCTTCTCTGCATTTCAACAGATAATATATAATATTTTTCTAAAACTTCCTCAGACAAGCATAAAACAGCAATGTATTTTTAAAAAATTAATTCTAAAATGGAACAAGGAACATTTTCCTACACAAACCTGGTCCTTTATCTTATCACACTGGGAAAGCAATGTTTTAGTTGCCTTCAAAACACAGGCAGCCTAAGATTCTTAATCAGTCAATTCTTTGTTTAAGTTGGATTTTAAAATGAACTGCGCCAAGCTTGTCATCAACCCAAAATTTCACTTAGTTTTTACAAGTCTAGTTACTTTAAAGTAAATAAATAAAAGGGCCTGAGAGAAGGGGGAAATATTTTATCTGTTTGCATTTGAATTTTCTGTTTGTAATTTTTCCTGCTTTGATAATGCACAAGGATGTCTTCTTGTGGAAATAATCCCAATTTTGAAATATCACTCATAAGGTTTACGAACAGCTTGAACATTTACAGTTCAGCAGCTACCCTGCTTGCAGACTCTCTACTGCTAACTTAATAGAGAGTAATCTATCTGAATAATTAATTATTTCACTGAGAAACTGTTCAATTTGAGATAAAACTGTTACAAGCATTCAGAGAACAATCCTTGAAGGCAAAAGACTGAGCACATCTGCTACACCCTTGATCTACAGGGTGGAATTTTTTTGGCTCTACAGATATATGGATGCATCAAGAAGCAACTAGGCTCCTGTTCAAACTAATCTTAAATACAAACAAGGTGGGTATCAATTATTTCACTCTTTTGGCGTGGGATTGTTAAAAAAGAGGAAATTGCTTTTACATATTTAAACAAGCCAGTAAAACAACCTCAACTCACACTTTTTCTAGAGATTCACAGCAAGTTTCAGTCATGAGAAGAACATTTTTCGTACGAGAAAGAAGCTTTTAAAACTGCTAGTTCTGTACATCTCTGAGAACTGGGACACACTCAATACTCTGTGAAGCCCTGGTGATCTGAGCTTGGAGCCCTTCACATTAGACTGTACAATTAATAGTCAAAACCTCATGGAAATAATAAGGTTCTGATGACAGATAGGCAAAGCCTTTGCTAAAATAAGAATTAAAGGCTTAATACTATAGGTGAGATTTAAATTGTAACCCAAAAGGAAGCAAATTGCTGAATAGCATTCAGAGGAAAAATCTCGACTTTCTTTCTCCATCTATGATACCTGCAGTATCCACCCAGAGCCAGTTCACCTCTGTTTTATCTCTGCACTTGTGCCTTTTAATTTCAGCAAGGATTTGTTAGGTTAAAATCTGACTTTCCTGCACCCCCACACTGCAGTTTGGCACTTGGCTCCCAAGAACCTGACATGTGTCAAATTCCAGGATGTTCCTACTCCTACCAAAGGAAAAGGTGCACAGCCAACCAACTGCCTAAGAAAGAAAAAAAGAGAAGTACACAAACTGCACACAGGTTCTTTAACAGACACTGTCTTGGATGAGAAGTGAAGCTGAGAGTGTCAAGTCACAATTTCAGTCAACCATCTGTTTAAAGAACCTGTTTTTTCTCCCATTGYTCTTAAATGTGTACAATTACTACAGTTCAGGAAAGGTTCCTCTACAGAGCAGTGTAATCAAAAAGCAGCCCCCAGGGAAGCCAATTTATTTTATTTTACAAATTAATCTCTTTACCTTTAATTAATTATGAATTAACTGAAGCCTTGTTTATGTCGAGTTTGCTCTTCAAGCAAATTTGGGTATTCTAGATGCAAAACATATCCTGCCTGTTCTTTAATTATTTGTTACATACTTTGTATTTTGAGGGCCTGGCAGTTCAGAATAAGAGACTTCACAACGACTTAATTACATGGCTTTCTTTTTATGTCAGGCTGAATTATCATTTATTAACAGAAGTGATATTGAAATTTATGATATGTAAGGAAACTCTTTTTTCCCAGAAGCTTTTTTATGTCTACATATTTGCATAGCCAGAGACTCATGCTCACTAAACACCACAGCTACACCTCACAGTAACTGAATTAAAACATTGATGTCTCCAGCTTATTTGCAGGTTTTATTTGATTAAAAAGAAACCATAACTCATAGAAATATCTGCTGAGAATGGATGAACATGCATATTCAGGTTAGGAATTCTGCAAGAATTGCAGCTCAGATAATTTTGGAGCAGTCCTATGGTGGCTAAATCATTTCTCAGGAACTTGCAAGGCGTGCTGCTCTTTGGGAAAGTATTTTCTAGAAACTATTACTACAAGCATGTGAGAAAGCCATTTCTTTTCCATTATACCCATGCTGCAAAGAAAAAGAGTGCAGATTCAGAAATATCTGTCTGAAAGGAAGAACAAAGGCCTGGGATAATGAAAGCTCTCTATTTCAATGCACAAGGACAGTCTTTATGTTTGTGGCAACAAAACAGAATTCTTTTTTTAATGGATCATCCCAAACTCACCAAAACATCTGGTCATCTTTTCCCATCTGGACTCTTTTCCTCTCTTTTTATTTGGCTTTGCATATCTTGAGGCTGGTGAAGGTTAAACAAGTGCTGGCAAAGAAAACCAGGGAGAAGGGTTTGATGATTTGGGGTGCAGCCAAGGGGACATTGTCCAAGCGGTTCCATAGTGACCCCTAAGTGCCTCAAGTCTCCAGCAAAAGAGAAGAGCCTCCCATGAGACAAGTAATTCAATCTTTTCCTGGCTGGATGAAGTCTTCTTACCAAAGGCTACGAGTTCATCGCGACCTTAAATGAATTAAATGGAGCTCTGTAATTCATGGCTATTGAAACATCACCTGCAGCTTTAACTCCCGCTTGGGAAACCTGAAATATGATAACTATTTCCAGTTACTTCCATTTTCAAAAATCCTCCAGACATAAAACAGTAATGCCAAAGTATTACCTGGTCCTAAATACATGGCTGTTATCAGTTTAGAAAGATTACCACTTCATCCCTTCATAAACAAACCTCACCCATTTTACGTTCACACTGCAAAGGTCCTGTTAAAACTTGAATCTGCAGCAAAATGAACCAAAATAGCTCAGATGACTGATGGAGACTCATCTATTTTTATGGGTTCACAGTTAGTGACCGATTTTTAGTCTAAGAGGGGGTATGATGTTTGTTCCTCTACACAAAACTAATCTTTCAACTTTTAGAAACACCAAAGCTAGAAGCAGTTACTCTATGATAGGACTTGTCTCCAGGAGTCTTTTTCAGAGCAGAGCTAATACCTTAAAAAAGAAAAAATAGAATTTTATCMAACAATTCTTCACCTATTTTGACAGAGTAAATCTTTTTTACCAGTAAAGTCTCCCTGAATCTCATGATCAGAATTTTGTTGAGCTTTTAATTTCAGTCTTGGGTTTTTGGGKTTTTTTTTTCCTTCTCTCTTCAGCTTTATCCAGCTCCTATCTGGAGCTGTTCTGTAAACATTCTTCGGTGTCCCAGACACTCTATGATTTTGGGAGTATTTGGTGAAAGGGAACAAAAACTCCCAGACAGTTTTTAATCTGTTTTGGGTGGAAATGAACCTAAGAAGAAGCGGCTCTCCTTCAGAGAATTGAAGGCATGTCTATTCTCATCTAGTCTAGGCTTGTTGCAATTTGAAAGGAAAGGCGTGAAACAGGAAAGGCCAAGAGCAGCCTGAGCTGGCTGAGCAAAAGTGCAGGAAGGTGGTCAGGGGGACCTGTTATACTCAGAACTCATGAGGCTGGATCTGGAACGCTGCATACCATCCCCACAACAACAACAACAACAAAAAAATAGACTTTGATAAACCAGAGAAAGGTCCTAAGACAGGTACCAGGATGAGCAGTGGCTGAAGGAGAGTGCAGGAGGAAAGGCTGAGGGACTGGACCTGGCTCAGGGTGGAGCATGGATGGCTTCGAGGGGACCCAGCAGCTGCTCCCCTGCGTGAGGAGGCCATCAAGAGACAGAGGCTGGCCCTTCACGGGGTGCCCAGCAGGATGATGGCAGGAGCTGGAACAAGAATGTTCATACTGGACATACAGAAAAACTTCTCCCCATAAGTTGAGTGAGGCAGTGGAGCAGCTCCTGCCCAGTGCAGTCTCCTGCCTTGATGTATTTCAAGAGCTGACTGGATCAAGCCCTGAGCAAGCTGGRCTGAACCCATGGCTGACCCTGCTCTGAGCAGGAAGTTGGATTAGAGGCTTTTCGAGCTCCCTCACAAGCTCAGTTGCCCTTTGATCCCATGAAAATTTATGTTTGCCCCACAGGTGTTTCTCTCATGACTTTTCCAAGCTTCACAGAGCTTTTAAGAGAGCATTTATAAATATTACAGTGGACTCTTGCTGGCTCCCCTATGCTCCTGGAGTCCTGCTGTCACCACTTAGCAATGCAAAAGAGATCATCAGCTATCTTGTGAGATTTTCCCTCGCACCTTGCAGCGAGAAAGTATCAAGGTACAAATCCTATGTTAACACACCTGCRGGGACAATTAAAGACAGCAAAAAGGAGCACTTAAATAAGGCTAAGAAAAGGCAAGTCTTTATATAATAATATTCAGTCAAGCTTAATAAATACAGAGACAGTACAGCAGCCACAGGACCATGAAAACCTGTGATAAAAATAATAAATGTTGAAGAGAGGGCTGTACAAGACAAGATTCCTGTATGATGTAGCATTTTTGGCCTCTGGGACACCTGCAAGGCTTTATTTATTGCACCAGGACCCACACCTAGGCACTCTGCGCTCATTTCTGCTCAGGATGGACGTACACAGCTGCCTCATCTTCAGCCCCTGGAGGGAGATGGACCCTGGTTCACCCCTCAGAACTCCAGGAGCTGTTGATGAACTCTATCACCACACTACACTCTGCCCATCCAGCACTTCTCCAGGCTGGGGAGGGCACAGGCTGTGCTGGGGCACTCCAGTTTCTGGCTTGTACCATGTCGTGGATGCAGATCTCCCAATCAGCTCAAAGGGAGAACAATAACAATAACACCATCTCTAGATGAACAGTCACACATGAACTTCTCAGAACCCACTGCTGGAGAAGTGTAAAAGAACCTGAAGCATCTGCCACATTTATGGCTGCTCAAGTAAAGGCAGAATTAMAAAAAGTAGAAAGTCATAGCTGTCCAAAGATAGCACTAATCTCACCAAGAGAAAATGTGTTCCCTGCAAGGTTCAAAAAGGTAAGCCAGRCATTACTGGAGAAGCACATTTTCTGACGTGCTATTATTCCCTTGGAAGACACTGTTCAATCCTTTAGCAGCTCCAGCAATTGTTAGGAAGGAAATGCATTTGCAGGCTTTTGGAGCAYTTTAACTGATGCCACTGCAGAAGCAGGGCAGGACTGCCAGCCCTGCCAGCTCACCATCTACTGATATTTATCCCCCGAGAGGATAATATCCCCCAGATCTCAGATGCACAAGCAAACCAGTAAAGCTCAGCTCTCAGCAAGCTCCCAGTCGAGCTGTGCTGCTGTGTTTTAAAGTTTATGGGGTTTTGGTCTTGGCTGAGTGCAAGAACTCCACTATCGATCTGTAATCCRGGCCRTTTCACAGAGCCCTGTAGAGTAGCRGGGAAGATAAGGGTCTCTGACAAGTAATAACTCTTTTTCACCTCTGTTTTTGATCCTATCTCCAGCCATTAACCTTCCAAAGGCACCTGTAATGAAAGCTCCTAGGCAAATGAAACCCAGGTTCCCCCCATAAGTCACAGCTAATACACCTTTAAAAATTCTTCTGAGGATTTATAGCCCCACAACGACTACACAGAGAGCACCTTATGAGAACACCTCTGGGAGACAGAACTGGGGATTCCATCCTTGTGAAAGGGGATTTTCAGCTCAGAGGTTCTTAAATCAGGAGAAACTTGTAGCCAATTCAATAAAACAGTGATATGAGGAGTAAAGGTTACTTTTTGCTGAATATGACACCAGAAATATTCCATGCTGCTGAATAGAGACATCAAATGTACAAAATCCTCATTTAAGCAATCTTAATTAGCACAAGACCTCAGAACAGCAAAACTGCAGCAGCTTCAGAGTGCAAATATAAAGGCATAAAGGAGAAATCATTTGTGATAAGCTTGTGACAGCTTAACAATGCTCCCAACATCACTATAAATTAAATTGTGTGCAGACAATTGTTCTTGGAAGCAGGATATCTACAGATTGCCCCTCGATCAACAGCTACCTCTTATACTTGAATTCTTTCTTGGTGGCCAGACAAGCAGCCAAGAGGATTTTTGYGATGGCCATCAGCATAAGACTAATAACTTCCTAAATCCTAGAGCAAGAAAAGGTTGAGAAGACATTTCCCCCARATAACCTAAAAGGGCAGAAGAGACGTTTGGAACTCTGAGCCATGGGCTGCGCAGAGTCCCTGGGAGCTGGGCAGCTTCTGCACCCTGCAAAGTCATGGAGAGGATTCTCATGATCTGCTCCTGTCTGCATCTTCCATTCAGCATAAGGGGGATTTTTGGAGGATTTCAAGAGGATTTTTACTGGCTACAACAGACCTGATACATTTTARTTAAGTCTCTGCTATGCTCAGCAACTTTATTCTTTTTGATCTAGCTAAAATAAATTGTATCCCCCTTTTGATCTGAGTATCTCTACAGATTTTTAGGAATAGGGATTTGTAGCAGTGCCTTTCTACCCGACCTCTTTGCATACCCCTATGACCAGTTTGGAAAACACTGAAGACATGAATATCATATGCTGCAGAACACAGCAAATTTAAGGTTTACAGGTTCACTGCTTCTAAAYGCTGCACAGCTCTCATTGCAATAGGTTTTTAGTTGGAGGAGCAAAGCTTTGTTTGCTCAAGAGCCCTGGTAAGGTCTCAAATAAAGTTTACTCAAGTACATTTGCAGAGGTGTCACTGAGAATCCCCATATAATGGTCCTTAAACTGCATTTRACAGGATTTACTTGATTAATTGAGAAATATATTGGCTTCTACTAGTGATTCGTAGACACCTAAATGTTTTCATTTACAAGAAACTTAATAAGGAAGCATTTCAGGAGAATAAAAAATTTAATTTTAARGAAACAAATCACACCATACAGATTCCTTTAACACATCACCTGAGTGCACCATGTTGAACCCAGCAGCAGGAAATCAAGGCAACATTGACAACTTCTGACTGTATGCATCCCTAATAGTAAACACTTGTGTTTATTAGGATTGCTTTAAAACATGAAAAACTTCTCATGTACATACATATATATATATATAAAGAAATCACTATAACAAGAAGTAATTCGTCCTTTCTAGATACAAGTCTGTTAACTAATTGGGGACATATTCATTCCACATCCTAAAAGTGATTTTTATTCTTTTCCCTCAAGAAAATAATTCTTTTCCCTCACTTTCACTCAAAGGTGATTTTTATTCTTTTCTCAGCAATAATTTAKGTGAGCTTTACAAGACCATCATCCAAGTTCTCTCTCATGTTTTCTCTACAGCCAGGAAAAATGCTACWGTTTGGAGGTTTTATAAACTCTAAATATTCAGTCTTTGCTGATATCAGTGCAAATAAAGCATATTTAAAAGTAATGAACAAAATTATTTAATTTTCCAAACTCGAGGCAAAAATTTTAAACAAGACAAACAATGAGTATCTGGAAAAGGTAGAATCAAAAGTAATTATTTTATATTYATGAAGAAATGGGAGAATTTATCCCCATCCTATTGATTTCAACTGCTAAAGACAMAAAATCCTTTCCCAAACCAAATGTCACATCAGCTTCTGTTCTATGCTGAGTCCAATCTCAAAGATTTCAAACACATTTCTAGAGCTTTAGTCTGAGGTGCTTTTGCACTCTGAGAAAAGTAACACATCTTGCCCCGAATATATGTGTTTAAAGCTGAAAGTAGCTGTTGGAACAAGATAATCTCAAATATGAAACACTGGGGATTAATGCCAGGAAAATGCTGTAAAGGTTTGTACAAATATTCAATTATGTCTTTCAAAAAGAGGAAATCCTCATACARTATCTTGCTTTGAATTACCCCTGATAAAACATCATTAGTGTGATGAGAACCACACACACTGTCCTAAGAAATAAAATTACATCCAGCAACCTGGATTTCTTTTCTAACAAGTTGACCCATCATATGTTCAAACCAAAGAGAACATTTTCAAATATTCCTCTGATTTTAACAAGACATTCAAGATCCTTTTGTCACTTTGCATCTCACTTTGGCTTGTGGAGTCTCAATTGCCTTGCGAAATAACAATTAAGATACTAAATCTGCTCTGATTCTGAGGGAAACAGACCCGTACAATTCCTAAAAGGATACTGCTGATTTTGTAATAGTTTTCTACACAATCTGTTATATTGATCAAGCACTTAGTCAAAAGTTCTTAGAAACTCAAATAAAACAGAAGAAACCCAAGAGCAACAGTGCTGAGTGATGTGGGACTCCAATGACTTTCAAAAGCAGGGAAATCTAGAGAAATTAGTCAGATWTCTAACCCATGTACCTCCCATTTTACTTGTGCACTCTACCCCATTTTAAAGCACTGTTCCTCTTCACTGTGTGCAATTTAAAAACCTGCAGAGCTGACCGTGTTTTATTAGGGGAGAGCAGCTGGGGAGAGGAGAATTCCTCCACAGCACCTTGTCGTGCAGAAACACAAGGCATTATTTTTATTAATTGTTAAGCAATTTGTCTGCTTTACCACCAAACAACTTTCCCTCATGTGCAATCCACAGCCCTGCCAAGAGAACGYTGCCAAATCACCACTCCCTCCACCTGAAAGCCATTTTCATAAGCTCTTGTTTAAAGTAGAGACCAAATGGTTATAGTATTTTTGTTAATGTAATGCAGCTCGATTATAACAACCTGTGGCAGGGACACAGGATTTGGACATTCATGCTAACAGATGTTTGAAAAGGGAACAATTCTGTTTGGGTTGTTTATGTGCCAGCAGATCTTGTGCTGAATCTATACAAAAACCATCTTCCTCCCTCCTGAATATAATATTAGAGAAAAGACTGCATTAATCCCCAGTGTAAATCCACTGAAGTCAGCAGAGTTACATCAGCAATGAATTTGACCCTTTGTGGTTAGCTGACATTTGTTTTAAAGCACAGTCATGAATCCATCTTCCCCYTGTCTGCCCACCTTCCTTGAGAGAGGATGTGCTGCACCAAAAGATGAAGTGAATTCCTTGGTGGTGGCTTTCTTAGTATGTGCTGAACTTCTCCAGTTATCGAAGGATATGGTTTCATATGTTTAACTTTTGTATTTGGATAAAGGGATTATAYCATGAGTAATGTCTAACAACCATTGCATATGGTTTATTTGCTTTGCAACATCTGCTGAATCTGCTGAAGATCAAATCCAATTAAAAAAAAAAAAAATCCAGAAACTAACTAAAGACTCAGCAATGTACCAAATTAGGGACACTGCTTTTGTTGCTTGAAGATAAAGGTTACCATATCCATAAGAATAAAAAATGGTCCTKCCTCAAACCCATCCACTGATTTACCTCACTGGTGCCAGTAGGAWATATAACAGTGAAAAGAGCAATAAACAGCAGAAGAACAACAAGGGGTAGAAAAATAAGTGCAGGACTGAGCAGAAATGGAATTTCCATGAACATGTGAAGCCAGGAAAGGGTGAGACTCAGAGCAACAGAGGAAAGGTTTTGTCGGTGAAGTAATAACACAGTAGAGAGAAATTTTGTTGGATGGGCCTTTTCAAGTTTTCTTTGAACAAATCTTCAATTTGCAAAGGGCTTGGGTGGCCAGGCAATGTCCTTTCTTATTTTCCCTGTGCACACTGCCATGTGGAACACGTCTTTGAAGGTCCATTAGGAAAGTGACTCCATAACAGATGGATTTCCTTGTTTATTAGCAGGTACAAGCTGATGACAAACAGCACTGTGGCTATTACCTTTTGCTTGAATTATTTCCTTTAATGATTCCAAGGAAAGAGACAACAGGAACACATTGCTAACTT
>NW_026623474.1:373568-384501 GCF_030028575.1 Malurus melanocephalus
TTCCCTCATCACTTAGGGAGAAATCGTCTCACTAGCAAAGCTTCCTCGTTCTATTCCGTTTTTCCATGCAGGGAAAGACCCTAAATTACATAAACCCAAAAGAAGCTTGCTTAGACAATAGGCAATACCTAGGATTGAATCCTAGACAATAGGATTTGTTACCCAAGCAGCTTATCTATGTCATCATTTGGAAAGTTGTCAGTCSTGTCAGCATTTTTCTGAAGTGTGAAATAAAGACACTATTTCTCTGATGAATAATCCTTATTTAAAGCCCCTATTTTTCAGCTAAACTTGGGAATTGTGAGTGAAATTTAGCTTTCCTTCATCTTCTGAAATATTGAATACTAAGTCATATTTTTAAAAAACCCAGAGCAACAGTTTTCTTGATTCTGTGGCAAATTGCAAACCAAAAGAAAAAGTCTGGACTGTYTGAAAATATTTAGTCCAAATGATATTTGCTGTAATAGCCACTGCACAGTTTGCTGTTCCATCCCAGAGCAACTATCAACTCAATTAAGCAAATGAGAGAATCAAGTTATTTGGGGAATGTACACCTCTAATTAGCTGGAATTATTTGTGCAGTTAATTCATTTATGGATAGATTTCTCAGCAAGCCCACGGCTTCCACTGCTTTCTCACTGCTGTACCAGGTTTAATTGCCATTCTGTTTCTCTTAAAAACCTTAATGGGTAATTGAGTGCTGTAGGGGAATGCAGGTGGTGAGGGTGAGATCTGTAAAGGACAGGCTGTCCTTAGAGCTGGAAAAACCCTTTTTCTTCCTTCTGGCAGCTCYTCTTGCCTCCCAGCACTTGTGCTTGTTGGTACAAACAGGGACCAGGGTGGTGATTGCACCTTGCCAGAGAGGGAATGTCCCACTTGAATCTCACCTGGCAAAGACAAATCTGCTCCTGGCCAGCCCTTCTTGCTGTGTTAAAGCAACCTGAGCACCCCTCAAAGCAGTAAAGCAATGATTCCCATCARGTGATGGAACGATCTCTGAGCAGAGTTTTTATTATTTCATTGCCGCTGCAAATATCCATTTTACAGACACTTTAAACACAGAGACCACACCTGTTTGCTTTTTAACTTAAATGATTGTCACCAGCTCAGAGAGCAAAACCACAGCTGATTTTAGCAAAGTACATATAAACAATAATAAAAAAATTAATTATCCAATGCTGGATCAGAGGATTTTGCTGTCTGACTCCATAAGGGAAGGGAAAACTCTTAAATTTTTCCATTTTTTAGTTTTTCTGAAAAGCACTCAAGATAATTTTTTTTTTCCTTTTAGTGACTCACTGCATTTTGGATATTGAAAGGACATAGTTCTATTTAAATTAGCAGTTAGGCATCTGACCAAGTCACTCATGATTAGAGCTATCCAAAAAYACGTGTCTGCTGAGAGGACTATTTCTGACTAATTAGAACACGGAGAGCTTCTATCAAACTGGATTGGTTACTGTTTAAAAATCACAAGGAAAGGACTGTAACCACTGAGCTGAGCTAGATTTTCAGTGCACTCAAGTTAGTGTCTTGTGACAGTAGAAAGAAAACAGCTGGGGGAAATAGTGACACAGAAAAAAACAGGGAGTTTCTCTTTTATGGAGCATTTGGTGGCTGAGCCATCGCTGCCTTTCTAGGAAACAATTGTGCTAAGGAGCAATTTTCAGCTTAGCACATCCAATACATATGGACCATTGAAAGTAAACAAAATAGACCAATATGCTGAGATAAACTGTAACATGACACCCAGTTCCCAAGGCAATTTATGACCAGAACAAACCCCCTCTTGCCAGCAGCACGCACAGAGTTTGACCGATGGTTTTTTCTGCCTCCTCCAGCCCCCTGAGAGCTGCAGGCTCATCCCCTGGGAACTGAGGGATATTTTCAGAAAGCCAAAGCAGAAACCAGTGTCCAGTGGCTGAAATTCAAGAACTTCCTGCTGAAATTGCTCTCTTCCCTGAGGTCTGGTTTTATATATGTCACTTCAACACTTYTCCATCCCCTTTAGACTCCTGGCTGCAGCTGTTTGGGTTCGAGGTGCACGGATCAGGGATGGTCAGTGCAGGCTGGGGCAGCACCACGGCCAGACCCCAGCCAGGGTTGCTAAGTGCTGTTGCAACACAAATAAGGAGCTGGTGCTTGGCAGCTGCCTGAAATTAATGGGCTAAAGGGGAACTGAGGGACTTTCCAAGGGTTTGGAGAAACCTTAGGCCAGCCACTTCCCATTCTGGATCCCAGCTTTTCCATCTGGGGCTGAGATGCTGACTCCATGTGAAAGCACTTGAGAACCCCCATGAAAGCCAAATGCTAAAAACATATCGCTCTGTCAGGAGTTATATCCCATTTGTTTTAGTAATATTGGACAATGGGAATTACATTTAAAGGAAAAAAAAAMACCCTAAAATTACTTCCTTACATATATAAACTTTGTCTGCTGCTACCTTTGGTGATGATGC
This sequence comes from Malurus melanocephalus, assembly GCF_030028575.1. NCBI lineage: Eukaryota > Metazoa > Chordata > Aves > Passeriformes > Maluridae > Malurus > Malurus melanocephalus. The sequence goes on from NW_026623474.1 coordinate 376,028, forward strand.
AACCACACAATATTTGGATATAGGAGGGTGGGCATCATATTTGAAACATGGAAAAGACACATAATGCCCTGATATTAATGCCATCAGAGGAAAGATTATTTATGCTCTAGAGATTAAAGCTGGATCAATTGGAAAGAAATAAATGCCTATATGAGCTGTTTGATTGATTTTTAATTAGACATTTTAAGATGTATTTATTTTAACTGGCTTCGGGGACAGATCATTATTTATTGCCACATCAGGTTTTACTGGAAACCGGAGTCACGGAATTATTTTGCCAAAYTCACTGCAGACAGGAGGAGGGATAGACAAGTCTCAACCATGAACTGGGAGAATTTTGCAGGAAACCTTTTGATGGCAAAGCCCAAAGCCCCCATGCCCCTGYACTCATCACCAAATTCCCTGAAAGAACTCCCAGATTACAGACCCCTGCCCTCAAAGGTTCCCATTTCATCCAAACCCTCTTATCCCACTCCTCAAAGCCCTGTATTTTCTGGAAACCACTCTTCCCCTAGGGCTCTACCCTCTGTAGCAGCAGCATCACTTGTTAAGGGGTTTCAAGTCATTGTCCCCTCTGCAGATGTGGGATTACACTCCCTGGCTCTCCGCCTGGGAAAATCAGCCAAAGTATAAGGCCAAGGAAAGCTTTGAASTCCAGAGGAGTCTCTTCCTCCCACAATACTACACTGATTTTCTTTGCCTAGAGGGGTGCAGAGTAGAAATAACGAGGAATGTTTCCAGGCAGCTATCACAGAAAAAAAAAATTATTACCTCTTTTGTCTGGCAAACTTTCCAGAGTCTTAGCACAAGATATGAGAGCAGCAAATTTCCCTTGGGCCTGGCTTTGTGGTAAGAAAGGGGCATTTTTGGGAAAACAATCCTGTTCCTGAAGTATTCCCCAAGCACTGAAAAGTATTCTGGGATAAGTATTTCTCCAAGTTGAGTCCCTGGAGCAGAGTCCACCCTTTCAGCAATAAATCCCAGTTCCAGATTCTGCAGAGTCACCCTGGGAGCCAGAGACAGATGCTGTGGCCAGGCTGCAGGGGTGCCTGTGCCAGCTGGGACCTGCAGGACATGACTGACAGGGAAGGGGATCCTGCAGGGCTGCTGCTCATTCTGCTTCCCTCTTCAAAAAAAAAGAGATATCTCTGAATGGAGGCAAGAAGGATCCCTCAGGCTAGACAGGAAGCTAAGGAGATTCAGAAAATTTTTCAGGGCCCACAARGAATATGTGAGAAAAAAATCACAGGTAGAGCAGTCCATTCATTTATAGTTTTCTCCAGAAGCCAAGAGATAAAGACTACAGGTGAAATGCCCTCTGTCATAAAAGAAACTAGATAATTATCTGATCAATACTTCTCAGAAGTGATGAATTTATTCAACCACTCATCACTGCTCACAAAGCACTGTGAAGAAGTGTATCCAATGAAAGCTCAAGTGTTATGCACCAAGTTACTGGCAATTTTTGTCACCAGTGGACTTGTATTTCATTCTTGTCTGCAGCAGGAAGGAAAAGGCTGAAATTTATAAGTGMCAGGGGTGCTTCTAAGGAGTATAATTTTTCAGTAATACACAAAAGAAAGGGGGGAAAAAAAAAAGCCCAACAACAACCAAACAATTCCCACACACATACACACAAAACACCCAATGAAAATCCTCAACCAAACAAAAACAGAGAGAGAAGCCCAGAATTGTCTTTTTTAAGTTGAGGAGGTACTCTCATGCCTTCATAGAATGACACAGCTGACTTTAGTGGCAACAAATAGATGAATTCATAACAGCAGAGCAAATGAGAGCAATYWGACAAGCCAGAGTTGACAGAAAATCAAGGAGCCAGCTGAGTGTCTCCCCTATTCACATGACTGAACACCCTCAAATCTTGGATCTCCAGCAGGAGCTCAGACCCAGAATGCAAATGTGGGGGAGTTCCTGAAGATTCCCCTTCCTCCCAYCAAAAAACAAACCCCAAAAYGTATTATTTTGATTATGGAGAAGTAYAYAGGCMTTAGAAATATTTCAGCTTCATTTCAGACAAACCCAGTGTTTTCAAAGTTACCTCAAATAGTCCTCAGTAGACACTAAATATAATATTTATATAAATGAATAAATAAAGAACAAGCATTGTAGGTCAGCAAGTCAAAAGCTGCCCCCAGTTATTGCCATCACACTAATTACGTATTTTCATGTCTCTCTGTTAAAAATCACACAAGTGCATCACAGTTGCAGCAGAAATGTGGTGTTCATCACTAAACATCACCAATAGTCTGTTTAAGGAACTGTTGTCTAGGCAGGACACTGAACTTTTAATGGAAGTCTCTGGAGACATCCAGAGTGGGGAAACAAAAAGGAGAACCAATCTTCAATGAAAAATGCAGTTTGGAGGCTTCTTCATCTTCATTACACACATATTTTTTAAATTCAGAAACTCTTAATCACCTCTTGAGGATCTGACTCTGATCTAAGCCACTTCATGTTTTTAACAATGAAAGCTGTCCCGCTGTAAGGAACTCTTCTCTCATACAGCACCACACCACACAGAGGTAATGGCAGAATTATTAGAAATAACTCTTAAAAGCTCCCACATAGGAAATCACAYAGTCATTATTTTGGGGTGTTGGTTTCCAGAGGTCTCCTTGCTTTTCCAGTTTTGCTAAAGCTCTCTGTCACCTGCAGCACCACCCATACTAATGTGTCTCTCCCTTCTGCAGCACATTTTTCTTTTTTTTCCAAGTCAGATATTAAAGGATTTGGGTTTTTTTGTTTTTTGGTGGTTTTTTTTAAATTTTATTTTCTTTGTTACAACAGAAGAAGAGTATTTACTAAAATAATTCACAATATATCCTATAACTTCTGACTTTACCTTGAGGATTTCTAAATATACCACTTCTACCCCTCACCCAGTGCAGTAGTTACATTCTGGCAAGATCATTGTCCAGAGTGATGTAACACGTGGGACCAAGCTGGAGCAATGCTGTTCCTCCCAGAGATGAAAATAGAATAATGCATTTGTGGGTCCATCTAATCCTTTCCTTGCTTTTTACAGGCCAAAGGTCCTCTGGGGATCATTGCAAAGCGTTCCCAAGTGCTGCACTCTGCATTTAGGGGCTGGCTTTGCTGACAGATGTGAAAACACCTAGCCAGACCTTCTGCAACGAATGCACAAGAGGATGCTGAGACCATAAGTAATCACAATAAAGTTAGGAATAATGTCCATTTAGGACTTAGGCTATTTTGTTCTAAGCTGAGTTTTTTGTTTGTAATGGATTTATTATTTACTGATCTGCTTAGAATATACACTTGCTGATTTCATGCTGCAGAAAGTCACCTGATAGGATGAAATTCAAAATGAAGCAAGTGTCCACTATGTGTATAAAACCTAAATMATTTTAGAGTAAGGAAACAGGATAGTTTGGATCTCACTGGTACCATTTGAGGTCCTAAATATTTTCATTTAATATCAGTTTATAATTGCCTCTAGCCATTTTGTCTTTTCCTATAACTCCCCTCTCAGTTCCTTCCCAGCTTCATTTCTTGCATGTAGSCACTGAAGTTCCTATTTATTTCCTGAAGTTTATCACCATTTTTATCATTCTACCTCTCCTTTTTCTACCACACATCCTCATGTCCTATAATCACGTGACACAGTGCTTGTTTTTAAGGTGGTCCTCCAAGATGGAAATTTAGCACAGAATTTCACTGCGTATAAACCTTAATACAAATCCCCATGGCTGTTCCTGAATAATTTAGAAATCTGGCCGCAGACTGATGGCATTTCTTCATTGTAGTAAGAAGTGTGTAGTAGAGCTCAGAAAAGCTTTCTTAGAGCACTACTTCTCTTTTCTGGGTGAAAATCCCTCACTAACGCAATATTTTTTTTTTTTTTAGGATTAAACTCATTACAGTAGAAAATGTTTATGAACCTCAAGTCTGACTTCTGGATACTTTATTCTCAGCCTCCTCAGCTGGCCTGACAAAAAATGACCTCAGATCTTTAAAATCTTCTAGACACCTCCATTTCATCATGTTTCACTTGGATGTCACTTGGCAAAGGTGATTTATATTTTAAACCCTTGGAAATRACAATCTGGAGTGCATTTCACTCCCTGTTCACTACCCAGCTTGTGCTGCTGGGTATTTTAGAAGCTGAGCTGAGCYAAAAGCTGGCAGTGAAAAGTGCAAAAGACTCCCCTCTGGCCAGTGGTCAGGGCATCCCTCAGGGATCCCTGAGGGCTTGGTCAGCAAGGACCACTCTTCCTCCATCCAAAAAGTCCAGTTAGAATGGAATGAGCCTTTAAATGCTTTGAATTCCTTTAAATGGAATGAGCCTTTGAACCACCAGCTCAGACAGCCATGGCCTTCAAACACCATTAATTCATGCCAGTCAAAATAAGGATCCAGCCACTGCTCCCCTCTCCTAAATAGTCCCTGTAGCTCCCACCTGTTTGCAACTCAAAATTTGTGAGCCTGACTTGATAAACTTCACTTTATATTGATTTTCCTGGGATACCTTTTAACAARTAAAAACATTTAGCTKTCACATCATCTTGAGGTGRGGCCTGTGCATGAGGCYGGGATGTCACGAACGCTGCWGCAGCGAGGAGGARGAGAGGTGACATTTCTGTGATCCTYAGAGCTCCCCAGAATGTGTGTTACAGCACACATTATTAGTATTATGAGGTAAATAAGGTTAACTCTGAAAGACATGAACAGCACTTCAATAATATTCAGCTCTGATCTGTATCTAGGCTTTTATTTGTTTGTTGGGTTTTTTTTAAAAATCACATCTATTGAACTTTGAGGCCACAAATGAAAGAATAGAGTCCCTGCTGCAGAGGAGCTCCCTCATTTCTTTACTGCCATTTATTTTCCCAGCCCTATATGCTTGCATGCACCCAGCTCTTATTTTTTTTAATATCTTCAGTCACTCATTTAAAACTTCGTGAAAAATCTGTTTGCCAAAGACAGATTCAACAATAGACCACAACGTGCCTATTATTAAAAAGCAATTTTTTTTTCTTTTATCATCACTGCTTTGAAAGCTTTGGTGTGTTAAAGTATGAAAATATCAGCTGTACTTACTGTTGCTTATTCAAGCGATTAAGATGACAACGGTGTCAAAATAAATGCAGGCTTCATGAAATAGCTACTGGAAATACTTTGTCTCTCAGGAATCCATTCTTAGCACAGTATTACTGAACAGGGTAAAAAGTGAGGAGATTTTGGTAAGTCACCACTCACAGACAGGTAATCTTCTATATAGAAGAAACTCACACTGGGCTTTCTCAATATGAAACCACTAAAAACACACACAAAACACAAATGGGCCAAAACCACAAACAAGTTTCCAGCCCACAATATATGAGCGCACATTCCCTTCCCCAAATAAAAATTCCCACTGATGTCAAAATGACCAGAATAGCACCTTAAATTCAGCATCTGCCTCTAAATTTTTGATCACAACACAAGGAAAATGTGAGGACAGAAAAAAGTATGRTTGCTACTTGGGATAAATTAGAGTAGCATAAGTGCATAAAACGCATGGGGAACTCTGCGTATTTATTCAGCACTCAACTCCCAAGGTGCCAAACTTCTTTYCTAAGCCAGAGTCTGTGAATTGATCACTTTTTGCCCCTTCACGCAGCACGAAAATTCCAATGTCAGAAAGCATAGAAGATGCTTACAAAAGCAATGCAATACAAATATTTTAAAGTCTTCATAACTGYCAGGTGAAGATGCTGATTTTAAACACAGCATTCACTATTTCTGAGTAGGATCAGATGGCTCATTATGTGCCTTGAGATTTCATCTCCAGTTTTCTACAAAATCACTCTGCTTCAATACCTCACTGCATTTACCTCAAATTTCCTGCTCCAGGGTTCGACTATCCTGGCCATCATTTGAAGGAAAGGAAAGCACTTTTAAGTCATTAATTTGTCCTTGTCATCCCACTCTTGTAAATGTCAGTGTGATTTTACTGCCATTGTTTTATTCATTGCCATTCAATGCCACTTGCAGAAGCATTTCCAGTAAAGACTATGTACATTTTTTTAAGTAGTACAATTTTGACATCCAGTGTTTTTTGGTTTTTTTTTTTTTTATTTTTCATCCTTTTTGATGATATCTGTTGAGACTACACAAGGTAGAGTTGAATATTTTCTTCACCTCATACTCTTGAAGACATAAAGTGTATTATTGATCACCACAGACAATGTCAAGAGCCCAACAGCCACCTGAAGATAGCACAGCAAGCGAAGAGAACAAGTAATAGCTGCAAAAAGGTTAAAACCTAGAGTGAAAATAGGTTAAAAATCSCCAGACAACAGAATAAAGCAAAAAAATCTTTCACTGATAATTTATGTGTGCTAAGGAGAGAACATTGAAACCTGAGCAGTGTGGTCAAAACCCAAAGGTACGGAAAGAAGTAGTACTCAGTGAGAAAACCAAGAGTAAAACACTATAAGGTATTGCTGGGAGATGATCCAGGTGGGAGACTGGGAAGGACCATAAATTACAGTCCAGGAAGTCCTCGCAGAAGGAATAAAATCTTTTTCACTTATTCCACGTGAAAAAATCCCTCCAAACCAGCCAATGGAAAACACACAAAGAAACTCCCAAAAGCAAACCAACACACACCACTAAACAACAAATTCTTTATAGCTCAAGACTTAACACTCTTATTCTGTACTTCAGCTGCAGTCTTATAACAAATCAAGTAAAATAGAAAAAAAAAAAGTCTAAATAATCCCAATTAGCAATGAAAGGTAAAAACCAAAAAAAAAAAAAAATTAAAAAAAAAAAAAAAAAAAAAAAAAAAAAAAAAAAAAAAAAAAAAAAAGTCTAACAGGTCAGACAAAAAAACCAAAACAAATCCAAAACACGAACAAAAGGCCAAGCACCATCTAGTTCCTGAAGCGCTATTTCCAAATCTACATTAAACTATTCCATGGGAGGTACAATAGCACAAAAAATATTTTTAAAATCGATTAATGAATGATAAAATTTTCAATCTTTCTTTGTTCCTAAAGCCATTTTTTTTGTGAAGTGAGAGACAGGTTTAAGGAGTCTGGACARAACATTCAATGTCACTGTACTCAAAGAATTGGAGTGTTTCTTCCCCTGGCTTTCAGTTTTGAACCTGATATTGCTTATGGCCAGCACAGAATTGTTTAAAGAGRCAGAACCCCAAATTATTGCCATTACATTAGAAAATGACACCTTTGGAAGAGGGACTCAGTAAGACAAACACTAAAATCCAAACCCAACTGTCATAAGCAAACTTCCCATATGAGTTTTGCTGTGGCCTTCTCAGGTCAGATTTTTTCTTTGTCTTCCTCATATGACACAGTCAGACAACTGTCTGAATATTCCCACTGTATAATACAGGACTTTATTGTTCCATGYTCATTTTACAAGAGTTTCTGAAAGTTTTATAACTCGCCACCTTGGCAGGTTTGAAGATGGATATATTAATTTYCTGACACTCTGGCAGCAACTGCTGTGATAGAAATGTAATAGCAAGAAGAAAAATAGGTGTCGCTTCCCTGCATTAATTCATAACATCGTTTCACATTCTTTAAACCCTTTCTCTCCCATGAAGTCACAGTGTAGGGTAATGGAGCAATATTGAAATTCTGCTCTAGGGAAGGAGGAAAAAAGAGGCCTTTCAGTGTCCACAATGCTATGTAAAACTGGAATTGATATCTAAGTTGTTCCCTGAAAAGCGCTCCTGTAAAAGGTTTGCACAGTGCCTGTCTAAAGAAATGCAACAGCTGCATTGTCAAATTATTCCCTCAAGAGGGGGCATTAAGTYGTACCCAACAAGCTCACACCCCTCTGAAATCTACATTTCAGGGCTGGATTTCTCTGTACTTATAAAGATTGGAGATTGAAGATTATGCACATCTATAGTGGAGCAAAAAWTCATTAATCGTGAATTTATTTCTTRCAACAGAACATTCAGTGCCCTAAAGCATCCAAGGCACAGATTCCCTGATGGAACTAACATAAAGTGAAAAGCTGTACAAGGAAGGTACTAGCACAAGACAGATACACCCTAAACAAATGTTATTACGGAAAAATGGCAATTAAGATTCTCTTAATTAGCCTGTCATTTTGTATTTATCATCATAATGTTTGTTTTATAATGCTTTATTAAATCTGGCTTTATGACAAACAGTCTGCTGSCAGTGCATCCTGCTGTGCGACATATGGTGTTACACCTAATGAATATTAATACTGGGAAGTACAAATGGTCCTCTGGGACAAGGGCTGAAGGCTGGGAAACTCCTGCAGATGGCATCATTATTCAAAGGGGTTCACCTCACGTGTTTCTCATCAGGTCTCYGCCACAGCTACCTAGGATGCTGCCTGTGGGCTTCCAGGAGGAGACTAATACATTAAAAACCTTCACAGTCCCTTCCAAATTTTCAGGGATTTTGGGAATATGTGTGGTTGGGGTTTTGTTTTTTTTTTTT